>NC_056746.1:462793794-462866294 GCF_019279795.1 Protopterus annectens
CCAGATTACCCATGGGCCGAGACAATTGTATGAAATGGGTCCCGTGAGGTGGAGAGTGGGCAGCGTGTATTGGTTTGTCCAGAACCTACCAGGTCCCAGAGTAAGGATGGGTGCTGTCTCGAAGGCAAGGGTGGGGGAATTATGGGTAGCTACTTATGGATCTAGGTGTGCAGGTGTTGGATGATGTTAGGCAATATGGACAGCCCTAGGGATGTAAGTGAATGTGTTCATTGGGCAGAGGCATCTTGTTCTGCCCTGCAACCAAATAAACGTCCTCTGGAAGGACCAGGAACCTGCACAGACAGCTAATGTGAATTACCAATACACCATGGCAGATATACAGACAATGGACAGTACCACAAACATATCATACAGCACAGTCATTCAACAGTATAGGAATGTATCCCATCATGTAGATGTATATGTGAGTGTTTATGTCCAGTATATAGGTACATATATATATATATATATATATATATATATATAGAGAGAGAGAGATATATCAGGATTATACCATGTGGCAACAATGCATTACAAACAAATGAAAAAGGAAAGACCAGCGACGCCTGTATTATCTAGTGGTGTTGCTCTATGTGATCTCAAGAATCCCTCAGACAGACATGTGTCATTCATACATGCAAATAGTTGTACATTGGCCATATACATCACTCTGTGCATGTAGTGTACATTAACACAACAGTATCTGTCCAATCATTATGTGTGAACAGTACTCTTGCAAGGTGCTATGTGCAACATCATCATCATGATAAAGGTAAATGCGGTAACCATAGAGGGACCGGTAGTGTTGTGTATACAATGGGGTCATCCTCATCACGTGTACCTGGACCATGTAGGAGTGATATGCATACCAGGATCGTGTGCCTGAGGGACAGGGGTGAGGATAACAGTAGTATGTTGTGATGTATATTACAAGGGTTTCACGTGTTCAGTGGGCACGTGTGTGTAATGGACAGCTATGTATAGGGCAGATGTTGTCCAAGGAGCCGATTGGCCTTATGTTTCCGTAAGAGAGGATTGGATGTAGGGGAAGGAGTGTAGGTATGACCGTGGAGGATAGGTAGGATCACAGAAAAGACAGCATACAGGGTTGGTATATGACACATATGGGGGGGATACACCCCAGACGGGGATGGGTATTCGCCATTTACAAGCCCATGGGAACAGTGGGACGGAGGTCCCCAGCCATGGGCAACAGCCACTGCACCTAAACAGCTGCAAAGGAGGCAGTGTTGGGGGCTGTTCAGAAGGGGCAGCATCACCCTGTAAATGTGACACTCTGCCCTTGAGCTGGCGTATCTGGCTTCAAATCCCCTTAGTGAGCCACCAACGCAACACGTCCGGGACCACACGACAGTAGACATGCACCTGTCTGGTCCCGCTCCCAGGGGGGACATGCTCCATTCTCAGTGGTAGTACCACCAGAAGGTGGTGCAGAGCCAACAGAGGTTGATGTTCAAGGCTGGGCCCCAGATGTGCTAGTGCCCGGTGCCATGGTCAGCTGAAGTGGGACAGGAGGTTCTGCCGGGACCTCCCAACCCATTCAGCCTATGGTGTTGCAGTTTAAACCCACATATGGCTTAGTGATAGACAACAGCATACAGGATTACCTACGACAGTATGCATAGATAACACCATCAACCCAACACAACAGCATACAGGATTACCTACAACAGTATGCATAGATATCACCATCAACCCAACACAACAGGTAGTATACATTTGCAGAGGGAGCACAACACATGCATATATACTGCATGCCATCTGTACAATGTGTAGTAGACGTGTGACTGCAGCTATGAACAGTTGCCCATTATTGGCTTGTCACTGGGAACCCCAGACAGTGTCTGTCATACCACTGTTTCATGTGACACATGTCCAGTCAGGGATGCTATGGCAGTAACACATCCCTATCATCATGTACTGTCTGCAATCCTCACACCATGCTTCTGCTGTGCACAGATGTGTGTTCAGTGTGTAACACAGGAAAAAATGGTTGCACACACTGACCAGTTCAGAGATGGCCCTACAGATGGAAGTCCCTCATGAACAGAGTACTGTCATGTCTGTATTATAACATGCAGAATAGCCATTACCACACACATGTTAAACAGGCAGTAGTCTCAATGCAGCATAGCTACACTTACATGCTGTAGCCATGTGTGGCACATCACCCTCCTGTCTTTAGGCTATTTTCCACTGTGGAAAATGTTTGTGGTACCTCCAGATATCATCTGTGATGCCATGTCAGAACACCACATCCAGGTACCACTCACAGCAACTGTCATGGCCAAATAACAACATGTTTTCCCTAGATAGTGTACTGTGTTTATCATGTGGATTTCTATGGGAACACCATCACAGCCATACCACATGCAATCAGCTAGAGGAGGACTGTGAATAAGTGCAGAGGCCATCACCTGACCATGTTCATCACTTACAATACACATGCTGCTGCTGTGCAGGTGTACTCCTTCACATCCACCAGAGAGTGTGTGGGTGGGACAGGCAAAGTACACTAGGGAATGGCTTGGAGACTTAACCCTAAGCATTGTCTGCCACACGCCGAACAGTACAGGGGTCAAACCCCTGACTGACTACTCATTACTATTACATGTGCATGCCGTTACTACATGTGCCACCCACAAAGGTGACATGTTGCTGTGCTGTAAGAACATATATGTGTGTAGGTGAGTGACATCTGCAACAGAGATATAGTAAACATACATTAAGTGTGGCACACATGGCTGTCCATGTGAAAGGATGCAATTGTCACCACAACCACACTCTCTAATGGGCATGCAATGACACTCTTTGCCAGGGCCACAAATACACAACCTAACTACTTAGTTTGCCACACTGTAGTAATGCACAGGACTACTTTCATCACAGGGGATATCTGGAAGTTTTATGGGCTAGGGCATGAGAAAGTGCTTGACATCTGTTGGTATGCCAATGAGGGTTATACTGGGAGTGACTGAGGTTGGGAGCATCACAACCCACATGCAGACACAAGGTGCCAGTACTGGCATGTAGGTATGCATTGCTTCATGGGTGTGTAGTGGTTGGCTGTGCAAGATGGTTGTACAAGGCTGGGTGAGGGGTAATCCTTGGCATTGTGTCACCCAACAATGGTGTGCAGTGCAGGGGTGTAGTGTCTGCAATTTCCCACCCAGAGGGGTACTGCATGATCTGGCCTGACATCCTGGTTACCAATGTGTATGGCCATAGCTTTGCAATGCATGCCATGTCTGTGTTTGATAGTCCTTCACATGGACATTGCCTGGGATGTGCATGTCCCACAATACTGTACAGTGACATGTACAGGTATTCCTGTTTGGCAGGCACATGTTGTGTACATAGCCTGTTATCCCTCGATATGCCACTACTGGCCTGGTGTGGTGAAACCTGCTTATATTGAGCAGGTCGACCCTGCACCTGCATTGATAGTATGATACAGGTATTCCGTGGTGTCAGTGCATGGGTCCATACAGGGCACATGTGTACAGAATTATCTGGCCTCTGTGGATCACATTTGATGGCACCACATATGTTGCAGGCATCCAGTGTGGAACATAGTGAGGGCACAATGTCCGCATATATGTGCCTGTTGTACCGCTGTACAGGGTGCCATGTCATTTGCAGGCCACTGCATTCACACCATGCCTACTATCTGTCATCAATGTGCATGGTACTAGCAACATAACGGGATATCCTAGGCAAGTTTGTTTGTGCATGGCACATGGATGCGGGACATATACTGGGTACTAGTAGGGCTGCATACTTTGCTCACCAGACCTTTTGCCAGATGTATGGGTATGGCTTGCCAACACAGTCCCATGGCAGACTGACAGCTGTACTCCTTGTGAGGTGACCAATGTGTCATAAGATGGATACCATATAGGAAAACTACAAAATCCACTTCCAAATATGTCCAATGGTATGACAATCATGGCCACATCTACATAGGCGCTGACAGACAAACACACACTTGCCATGTCCTGTATACAAACCCCTACCTACCGTATCACACTGCAGCAATATGCTTTTAGGGCAAGCGGTATGGTGAATACTGGGTTGCAGCACACCTACAGGTGTATTCCTAGGTGGGTGATAGCAGGAATGACAAAGGAGGTCATATGATTTGTACAGAGAGTGCATACTCTACAAGTCACTGTACGTGTCTCATGCAGGCAGACACACACACACACACACACACACACACACACACACACACACACTTGGCATGTCTGGGATTAGAACACCGACCTAACTACTTTAGCACACTACAGCATTACACAGTTACAGAATGCACTACCCAGATTACTGGGACACAGCACTCCCAGAAGTGTATTTGTAGATGGGTGGCATCATCAGACTTTCCAAAAGTGGGTATAAGAATTGTATGGAGTGTGAGCAGTCTAAAAGCATTTTTCAGTCCTCAGGCAGACGGGGACAAACACACACACACTTGCCAAGTCTGGGATTAGAACACCGACCTAACTACTTTATTACACTACAGCATTACACAGTTTCAGAACGCGCTACCAAGATTACTGAGGCACAGCAATCCCAGAGGTGTATTTGTAGATGGGTGACATTATCAGCCTTGCCAAAGGTGGGTATAAGAAATGTATGGAGTGTGAGCAGTCTAAAAGCATGACTCAGTCCTCAGGCAGACGGGGACAAACACACACATGACAAGTATGGGATTAGAACACCAACCTAACTACTTTATTACACTACAGCATTATGCAGTTACAGAATGCGCTACCGAGATTACTGGGACACAGCACTCCCAGAGGTGTATTTGTAGGTGGGTGACATCATCAGCCTTGCCAAAGGTGGGTATAAGAAATGTATGGAGTATGAGCAGTCTAAAAGCATTACTCAGTCCTCAGGCAGATGGGGACAAACACACAAACACACACACACATGGCAAGTCTGGGATTAGAACACTGACCTAACTACTTTATTACATTACAGCATTATGCAGTTACATAACGTGCTACCGAGATTATTGACACAGCACTCCCAGAGGTGTATTTGTAGATGGGTGACATCATCATCCTTGCCAAAGGTGGGTACAAGAAATGTATGGAGTGTGAGCAGTCTAAAAGCATTACTCAGTCCTCAAGCAGATGGACACACACACACACACACACACACACACACACACACACACACACACACACACACACACACACACACACACACACACGGCAAGTCTGGGATAAGAACACTGACCTAACTACTTTATTACACTACAGCATTACGTAGGTACAGAACGCGCTGCTGAGATTATTGGAACACAGCACTCCCAGAGGTGTATCTGTAGGTGGGTGACATCATTAGCCCTGCCAAAGGTAGGTATAAGAATTGTATGGAGTGTGAGCAGTCTAAAATCATTTTTCAGTGCTCAGGCAAATGGGGACAAACACACACATGCCAGTGGTGGGAACGGAACACCTGCCTATCTACAGATCACTATTACAATAGTGCATAGTTACAAGTCGCACCACACAGACTACACATTTCAAGGCTGTCATTATGACCTTCTAGGAATGCGGACATCAACAGGGATGCTGGCAGTTAAGATGTACATACCCGTGAACCTGTGTGTTTAAAGTAGGAATCCATCCTGACCTGAAGTATGTCCATCTGGGGAATGGATGACTACTATCACTATGCAGGGTTACAATGGCCATGCCCATACACAGAGGCACATAACCGACACAAGGTGTCACTGGGCATGCTCACACACTTAGTAGCACAGGGCTGTTTGGAATGCACTCTGCATCAATCTAGACAAGGTTATACTGGGCATGCTCATACACTTAGTAGCACAGGGCTGTCTGGGATGCACTCTGATTCTAAACATGGAAGGCCACAGTGGCCATGCTATTACAGGTAGACGTAAAGAAGACATTGTAATGGGACCTGATGTTAGTAGTTGTCATTGTTAGCAGGAAAGCTGCTCTACATATATCTGACACCGGTCTTTTATAAAACGTCTGCTGCTGTCCATCACCTTAGATATACCATCCAATACCAAGCACAATATGACCACTCGCAGTGATGTCTTGCTAGGAGTGGAAACTGCTTGACCAACACAATGAGCCTTGCTAGAAGTGGCAACTGCTTGACCAACACAATGAGCCAATGTCCTGCTGTAAGTACGAGGTTGTCCAGTGTTTGTCATTCTGGGATGACATGACTGACAGTAGACAGGCCTTTGACACATATTACATGCATCCATGATTCAAGGGAGTGGGGATAATACCCAAGTCGCATCCACCCATGCTAACCAGTGCTAGATATGTAGCGTCCATAATCACAGCTGCTCACTGTAGATCCAACAATGTGGAGTATTGACGTCTGTGCAGTGAGGAACACCTGGCTGATGGCTCTGTAGTGCACAATAGCACTACCACCATATACCTCAAAACCAGACATGTAGACCATAACACAGGTACAAACAGCTCCAGGTGGTGCTGTCCCCACATACATATAGGCCACTCATATGTAAAGACCGGTACCCCCACGAAAGGCATCACAGATAAGTCCTGTGCAGGACACAGTGTCACATGCTGCATTCTAGGATGTAAACCTCAGACACCACCATGCCCTCGGACCACCAACACACATCCATACATGTTGTAAGACATATAAGAGTACACCACCACGTGAACCTTGATCAGTGGACTGTACCAAGCTCTACATCAACTGTAGAGAGGACCCATGTACTGACACAGTTGCATCATGGGTTATGCAATGCAATGATACCACTGTCTGTAACCAGGTCAGCTGTACACATACCAGGGGCCCTCGGTTATTTACAGCATTATCAGATGACTGTTGCTTTACACCAGTACACACCTTCATGTTTGGATATGACATACAAGTACCTGCCCTGGGTATGTGCATGCCACACACACACAACATACATGTAAATAGCATAGCTGTTGTTGTCCTTTGTGCAAACAGGTGGCTACAGCCATTACACACATGCTCATGGAATGTAGGTCCATGGCTGCTGAATGCTAACAGCGCATAAGGTGTGATATCAATGTTGACAGGGGTAACATGCCCTCTGTACCAGTCCCCCTTTACACCTATTATATCACACAGCAGTCCATGTGTCATGTATGTCATTGCACATGTCCACCAATTGCAATGCCTACAAACATGTCCAAATGACAGGATTGTAGGACCTACACACATGTACATGTAGTGGTGTGCATTCAGATACCATGCGTGTGCAGTTGCTGATGTATGCAGGTGACGTGTATCTTAGTACATCATGCAGTTACAATGCAACCTCAGCATTGCCAAGTGTATATGGTGATATGCTGAATGTACAGAAAGATGTACCTCAGGTATGGACAGATGTGTGGAAATAACTAAGTGGTGGGGCATCTTTGCAGATGTTTGTTTGCTGAGGACAGCTCACAGGTGTGTCACAAGTGGTCCTACCATAACCTGTGCAACCGGTAAGCAATGATTTTGTTAATTGAAGGACATAACACACAACTTAGACAGCAGTCAGGGTGACACCGAAGTGAAATCACTTGACACCTGTTAACAGTTAAGACGTCCCATGTGGATATATCAGCACTGTTGCCAAAGGAAGCATCAATACACTTTATAATGTGTGCAATACTGCTGTAAGTCCGTCATACATATCATGAGCTAGGCAGGTCTTTGATTCACAGTACTGGCATGTGTGGTTGCGTGTGTGTCCATATATGTCACGTATGGTGTGGAATACATCTCAATTGTTACTCACTCTCCTGTACACTAGTGTACACATCTGTACAGACTGCAATATAGAAAGAAGGACATAGGCAGGGGCATGTATCTCACACATGTGAGGTATCTGTATGTGTGAGACATAGGTGTATTCAATACTGAATGCCACAGTGTGTGTATGTGTGTGTGTGTGTGTGTGTGTGTGTGTGTGCGTGTATGGCAGTCTGGTCCCTGGAGTGAGGATGTATGTTACCATACTGAACTGATAAGACCCCTCCCCCCATCCAGGCGATGCAATTTACTATCCGTGTTGATGTCCCCGATCTTAGGCTATACTGACTACCTGTACATGTGTATTCTCTGTGGCGCGTCATGTAGGTGCACAGTACTGTAATGATGATTTGCACATAGGCAGGGGTCCTCACCTCAACAGTAGCAACTGTGTGTGAGTGTGTGTTACTGTGTCGATGAATCCGTGAGTTTGTGGGTATATTACTGTGTCACTGAATACATGTGTGTCAATACCTGAGTGTGTGGGTGCAGTTGTGTGTTGGCATCCTGTCATGGGAACATGTATTACTGCTTCCCAATGAGACATCACACTTTCCACTTGCCTCTACCCTTGTAATCAGCTAGACCGCTATCTTACCTCACCACTCCATGTAACTGTACCTGTGATGTCACCCAGTATGGATGTCACGTCTGTAGCCACAGTAGCTTAATACACAGCTATCATGCTCTTGGATCAGTAGACATGTTTGGAATGTGGGACACTCTCACTGTTATGTGGCAGCTACACGGTGCATGCTGGTATATTTATACATACCTGTGACTCGTCCACATTGACATATGGGACACTAACTGCAAACACTGTCATTCACCGGCACGTGCAATTAGACCTGAAAGAGGAAAGCAGAACATCATGACCAAGATGCAGTTACTGTTGTTACACAAGAAAAATAATGTTAAAAGTACGAAATGCATTGTACACCTGTAGTATATGGTATGTCTGCTGCCTGTCAACATTACTCAACAATTGTAAACTACACTTATCTTCCTAGTCATTTCACCATGTGCATCAGACCATATGAGCATGTCCCTGCACTAATGGTGTGGATGTCAGGGATGCAGCACAGGCATTATCTTATGCACTGTGATAATGTTTGACAGAGGCCTAGGCTGCACCATTGGATGACATCATGTGTGTGGGTTAGGGCCTTTGATCTAATGGGGCATGTGTGGATGTCATGCATGTGTGTGTTGCGGTGCCCTAAATATGTTTCCAGTGTGTGCATGTATGTATGCACACAGTTCTGGCATGTGTCTGGCCTACACAGGGGTATTATTGACAGCTGCTGACTGTACAGGCCATGTTTTACAGTTCATGGTGTCCGGCCACAGTCATTTGACCTGCGCCTGCCAGGTGTTGCACGGGCACTACCAGGCAGAGGTGCAGATTGGATACTGTTTTATGACACTTGTCCACTGGAACCATGTCCCTGTTGGGACTGTCCATGGCCATGTGCATGTGGCCTGCTGTGTTGTGGTGTGGACAGCATAGCACCAGATGTACTTCTGCTGCTACTGCCACTATGGGAGCAGACATGTGAGGTAGCTCATACACGTAGACCTGAAACAGGTGATGTAGCAGGCCTACATCCATGTGCCTGATGCCTCACTCCTACCAGATGTTCCAACATAGACAGCTCACTGTCGTGGATTGTCATGCCACGGTCAAGGACTCCAACCATGTCACCCTACCGTCTATCCAAAGCTTCAGCAATGCGCTGTTGAGCATTTACCTTTACCTGGATGTTGTTGTTTAAAGAATGGAAGCCTCTGATCTTCTCTGTTTTGCCATTCAGCACGTACCTGTGCCTCCATTACAGCCTGAAACATGCATCTGGTGACACCAGCTGCTGCAATCTGTCTTGCAGGAGAATGTTGGCCAGAGGTCCTTCTACGAGCAGCACTGGCCACGTGCCTGTTTGAGGCACCACTAATCACTTGGCTAACACCATGGTGTGCAGGTATGCCTGCACATCATGGTGTGCAGGCATACCTTTCATAGCCCCCATACTTTCCTGTTCCAAGCTACTACATGCCAACTGTCCTTCCTCTATGGCCACTGGTGATGGGGTATGTGCAGGCATGGGATCTGTGTGTGGGGATGAGGGGGATATATGTGGAATGGCAACCAATGGCACAGTTTCAGCCCCTGACAATCCTGCCTGTGCCTCAATCATATGTTCATCATCACTACTAGAGTCTGTGGGGACACTAACATCAGATGGAATGCAGGAGGGCAATGCACCTACATTACCTGTGAGGGCAGACAAGAACTGTACATTACAATCTATACAATAGACACACACACAGACACACACGCATGTGATATGACAGAAGGCATGCAATGTGCATGTGATATGGCAGATGGCATGCAGCGGAGGCAATAATAGTGGTACTTATCATACATCCCTGGGTTGCACACAACAGCATGCAAGTGTCATAGCAGATAGCATGAAAATTACACAATCATAGTAGTAGTTAGCACACATCCCTGTGTTACACCATGTAAACCAGCACAGGTTAACAGTACACCTGCCTTATGTGTGGCATATGACCTTGACAATCACATGTAGTATGACATGTGATCTGCTGACGTGTGCAATGACATCCATACATGTTTAACACAATGGTGTCCTGTCAAATATACAGTGGGGTAATGGTGTCCCAATGCAGTGTTGTCTGCCCTCCCTACAGATACACTGCACATTTAGCTGCTGTGAATGGACATTGCAGGGAATCAAGAGCCATCTCTATTGCTATATAGTGTGAGTTACAGACACAGTTCATAGCCATGACTGTGTTCAGATACAATACATATATACTGTGGAATGTGACCCACATCACTGAGGTGTATACACACTAAGCCATGATGTGGAATGTGTGACACAGGTCACTGAAGGGTATACGGATGACACCCCTGCACACTTGCGACCATATTGCTGCTGCCTGGCAACTATGGCCAGACATGGCGAACACATCGGTACACCATGTCCCACATGACATCTGGGTACCACACACACACACACACACACACACACACACACACACACACACACACACACACACACACACACACACACACAAGGAGCAAGTATGACATTGATGTTCGACACCAGCAAGGGGAATGTACTGTATCTGTGGGCTGACGTGGATACTGTACAGGTGACTGCTGTCATGTCGTGACACCCTCAAGATGTTCAACACATCTTATGTGATGGATTGATGTCACACCTACACAAGATATGCACAGGCATGTAGGATATCTAGTGTTCCACATCTGCAACATAACCATTACACAAAGGCCATAGTTGGACCATGTGTAGCCATTGTATGACAGGGTGTACAAACAAGCAGATCACATCTACTGAGTGTGTGTTGCTTCATGTCTCTGGCCACCCTCCATGGCCATGTGTGTACATGTGTTGGCTAAATTATTGTGACAGGCATCTATTTCACATGTCTGTGTTGTCCCATATGACATACACCCATAGATGTCATATGCCCCACTGACGACAGGGTTATGCAGACAAAGGGTGGTATGTGGGATACGTTTTCAGGTTAGTTAGGCAGTATTGCAGTCAGGCCACTAGATGTCATGGACATGTCAGGATAGCACATCACATTGTGTGACATTCATAGCAGGGCTATGATCCACACCAGTGAATCCTGTGGGCTGGCCATACTCCAGCCCACTGTGTAGTACTGCTTGTATTCCCCACATGTGTAGTTCTGATCTGTAGTACATGTCCCTACAGTGAACAGCACCTCCAACATTGTATGCACAGCTGTCCACACATCTGGCAATGACAGTTTGTGAGGATTCATGTTGGTGAGTCACATAGTTTGCAAGTGTTGCACATGGGTAGGCATTGTGATGCATTGCAGGTCCGACCTGTATATTGTGACAGGACCATACATTATGTGTACATGTGGTAAATGGCCACATGGCAGATAGAGCTGTGCATTATGATGCCTGATAAATAATAACAGTCTCACCTGCAAAGGGCTGCTGTCGCAGTGGAACGCCAGAGGTACCTAAATAGGAGTAACATAGCAGTATGAGCATTATCCATGCCTGTATGATGGCTACAGGGTGCAATGTGCATGTTAAACATACACCAGTACATTAGACTATACTATGGTGTATGCACATGTGTGCATACAAAGAGTAGCATACTATAGTATGCAGCATGTGTGTATACATGCCTTGCATATGATGTTACATTGCATATTGTACAGTGACACATGAAACTATATGGAATATAGTTGTTATAGGTGCAGTAGTGACTTACCAGGAAACTCCAGGCTCAGTGGTTGAGAGGCACCCACCTCCACAATATCGGCTAAGGCTTGTGGATGTTGTTCTACAGGTGTTCCCAGGTTGGCCAATAGCTCCTCGGTATGTGTGAATGGGGGCTGGGTTGGGCGTCCACCACCTTTTGCACCTTGTTCCCTGGTGATTGCATTCGCACGCTGTTTTTCCTGTCTAATGAGGTCTGTACAGTGTCTGTGCACCTGCTGGTATGTGCGGATGTGGACAACCACATCATTAACCCACCTGCGGAGTTCCATCCACAGGGCATCCCGCTGCTGTGCATCCTGTGGCACATGGCTGAACAGGATATCATGATTGTCATGTAGGTATGGGATGTGGGCCTCATCCTCCAAGTGGGTATAAGGGGGTAGCCTTGCACTCAGCAAACCTGGAAGACATAATGATGGATTCTGGTCACAGTAACTCACAGAGACACACAGAGCTACAGCTGAGCATAGTGTATCACATTTATTATGATTAAATAGTTATATTTTCAAATCTACATGACACTGACACCACTGATATGTTTGTGTCACACACATGTGACACTCAATGGTGAGTGGATATTATCACCATATATGTGTGTGTGTCACTTGATTACATTGCTCATACACCATGTGGATGCTATCTTGATGTGGCCATATCTGTTTGCCTGTGTTCCTACCTATTCTACCTTTCAGCACATGGCTGGATGTGTCCACATTAATGCAGTCGACCTTGATGCTGTGTATATGTCACATATAAAGACTTATACTGCCTTAACATACATGACCTGTGACCCTGCAGACTTTCTCATGTAAGGATTTACATGTATGTGTTCTGCCATATACATTTACATGGCACTGTATAGTAATTCAACATCCTGCCATGTATCACCTGTGTTGCACATGTGATACTGTTGCACTAAAGAAGACTTGAACAAACTAGGAAACCACAAAAATGACGAACGGAACTGTAAGCAAACCACTCCCAAGCAGGTACAAACTCCCAATAAGTTTAAAATAAAGTCTGGTTTAATGAATATGCTTTTCGGAAGGGAAGGCCCTTTCCTTCTTCAGAAATAACAGACACACAAAGTAAATTTCAAGCAGAGTTTCAGACAGCAATTTATATTTAAAATTCAATCATTAATTAATCCACTACACCTTAAAAGCATATAAGACATAAAAAATAAAAATAAAAAATAGGTGTGTACAAAAATAAATGGAAAACCATACAAAATTTTAAACAGCATATTTTTATTTATAATACAATTTAATTTATGTTTTTAATATATATTTTTGTTTCTTATTATATATTCAAAGGTAATATAAATAAATTAGTAAAATAATTAAATAAAACTAAAACAGTTTGTGAGTCAATGTTAACACTTTGTTCATTAACACTACTTTCATTTTATAACTTAATTACACAGTATAACATAATTGGTAAGTTCTAACAAAAATACTTTCTAAGTACTTTTTTAAAAGTACTAAAAAATGCTTTGCAAATGCTAATCTAAATGCTTTTAAAATTGCAAAAAAATATCAATTATTTAATAAAACTAAATTAAAAAAAAAAATTTAAAATTAAAAATTAAAAAAACTAAATTCATAAGAAATTCATAAAGGCTAAAAGAAGTCAGTTTGATAACAATACAAAAAGAGAAAACAATACACACAAAAAACAACACTCAATACAAAAAAAACCATTACAGCGCCTGTAAAAACTTCTAACATGATAAACTTAAAAGCTTATAGGCAAAAAAACGCAAGCTTTTCACATTTTATGGCCAGTTTTTTCATTTTCAACGCCAATTTTTCTTTGTTCATTCCTAATTTGCCAAATAAAATAACAACCTTCTATATTTCCAATAATTCTTCCATCTCTAGATGGATTTGCTCCATTTCTAGATGCCAATGCCATGAGTGTAGTATGGATAACTAATTACCCGTTTTTGTGTTTATTGTTTTGGGTTGTATTTTGGGCGGCAAGAATATGCATAGCTCTAAATTTGAGCTGTCTCGCTTCATTGGTTCATATAAAGGTGTTTGAGCTTAAGCCAGATGCTGTTATGTAGAAAGCGTCAGAATTTGCTATATTTGTTACATACACCTATGGCAAGTTGCTACAGTTAAATTTACCTTGGATCTTTAGCATCATTTATTTACCTCTTATTTTATAATCATTACATTTAATTTTAATTTAATAATCAAAACCACATTGTACATTGGAAATTATGTGTATGTTTGGTAGATTTTCCAACTTCAAGTTTAGTTAGATTTTCCAGCTTCCAATATTGAGATAGGGCCCCAAACTTATCATGAAGGTTTCTGTCTCTTGATATCTTGGCCCAATTCATTTCTTGGATAGGATATTATGGCTGAAATTACATAGGGATGGAAAAGGGCAAAATCTGGTCTATGGAAAAAGTGCACTTACACTGTAATTGGTGTTTAGTTCGCTTTGAAATATCTGGGTGAAATGGAATTGTCTTCATGTTTATCGCTTTGGGCTGATTGTGCATCAGTGTTTAACATGTACTACTTCTTAACTATGTTCCATTTTACAAAGACTACTTCTAAAATAATCTCCAAAAATATGTTACAAAGATTAACCTCTTCTGTTCTGAAACATTTCTTCTCCTTTAACATATCCATCTAAAAAATCTTTTTTTTCACACTTTCCATTCCATGTGGTTGGTGAGGTAGAGGCTGTGAAAAAGCTTCTCATTAGAATGTAATGGGTGGACTGTGCTCCAAAATTAAATTTTTATTTGAATGTGTGCTAAGTAAACATGTGCTCTTAAATCTTAAAACTAGAATAATGAAAGAAACATGTAAAATAGTAAATTAATACATAAATAACATAGATCATAAGTAAGTTCCAAAAAAAACATGCATACCTTCAAATCTAGTACAAACAAAAAATGTTGTCAGGTGTCCACAAAAAAGAATGTGTCGTCCATGCCTCTAGAAATTCTCCCACTGAATTCAGATACTGGACCATATGATGCACCTCGGAATTCTCCCCACAGACCATAAAGAAGTTAGCGTCTTCAAACACAAAATGCACCCAAAAAGTAAAATTAGAGATCTAGGTCAACATGTGAAGTTCAATGTTAAAAGTGTTGCATTTAAGGATTAACTCATGAGGAAAAGAGCATCCTGTAAGTCCTTATTAAAGGTGTTGTGGGGAAAATGAGTGTCCTCCATCCAAATACAAGAGTACTGTGGGGAATTTTTGCGCGGTATTTTCAAAAATCCAAGTAAAACCCCAAATAACTCTTTGATTTAAATGGAATTTTGTTAATGTTAGTCAAAACCTGCAAGGTGTTCCAGCAGAGAAGCTTGGAATTAGCTATCAATGTATTAAAGAAGGGTCAACATTAAGAAGAAAGGTGACTTTTCCAACTTTTATCCCATTAACATAAGGCCTGAAAGGTGGATAAATTTCTGATTTATGAATTAAATAGGTGTGCCAAATAATAATGGTAAAATAATGAAGTAATAAGTCTTCTATAATGCATTTCACCTTCAATGGAATTTTCAAGTACAAATTGACTATGACATTTTGGTGCAATATTGATTGAATTGATATTTTCATCCTGTAAGCATATTGTCTGGTATCATAATGAAGATGTTACAAGTGTTTATTTTTGTTTCATAACCCATGTTGTTCCATAAGAGGGTAATAATATACCTTTGTTTTTTTGATAACAATGATGTCTTCTTAACACTATTTGTTTTAATGCCAAATGTCTTAGGGTCCAACTGTTAGGCTGTTTTCAAGAAACACTAGCATGTCAAAACTCAAATGTCTTAGGGGTGCAGGCAACTAAAACTCAAAGAGTTTAAGTAGAAATAAACTTGGGTGGGGGGTAGAGGTTTTAACTAGTTTGCGTTAATAAGAGAAGGGCTATCATAGTCTTACTAAGTCCAAAAAGGGTTTAAAAAGTCACACAAATAACTGATATGTAAAAGTTACTAAGTCAAATTATCTATCAGGGACAAATAATTATCCTTTAGAAAGGTCAAAAGTCACACATTAATTGATCTATGTCCAAAAGAGTTTCTCCTCGGGGCCTGGCCCTCTTGTTTCTTGTACTCTCGGGGGGGGGTTCTGTTGGTGCAAACCCCACTGGTTCCCCACTTCTGGTTGGCCTTTGTTCCTCGGCAAGGTGGTTGTTGTATTGTAGGAAATTCCACTGGTGTTGGTCTCTAGTGCTGCCGTAACTGTGGATTGTCCTGTGGCTTACCAACCTTGGTGTTATGTTGGGAACGGTTGGGATTACCAACCTTGTGATAGAAATTGTATTCATTAGTCGATGTCCGTAATTGTTTAAACTGTTATATTGCTTTAATACTGTATTTCATTTGTTGCACCAGGGGTGGCTTTCCAACACAGGTTCAGTTGTCTATATTGCTGGTTGATTGTCTTTTTTTTGAGTTTGATATCTATTATTCTTTTTTCTATATTTAGATATTGAAATTTATGAGACGAGTTAAAGTTTGTTGCATCAATAAATAGGAAAATGTTGGTTTTTTCTTTCCTGTTATTCCAGTTTAACTAATTTGTTGTAATGTCAATACTAAGTTTGTTCATCAAATCTTATCAACCTCCGTCAAAATCTAGGGAATGTATGTCAAACAATTAATTAAAACCAATTGTTTTTCTGTCTCAACTTTCTAGTAATTGCTGAATTTGTGAATAAACCAGTATTATAACTACTGCATAAAATCAAATGCTTGTTTTTTGTATAAATCTTCCAATTTAAATATTCTTCACTTACCCTTAGTTAAGCCCAGCCTGGATTTGTTGCTACTCGAATCCTATGTTTCCTTTTTTAGAAAAACTAATAATCAAACTGGGCTACTTCCTGTTGAATGTCCTTGCACTTACAGAAAATTGTAGTCAAATTCATAAAAAGCCTAAATTCTGTCAAAATTCCCTTCTTCTGGGTCGCTTGTACACTGCTGTTGTAGTGTCCCTTGCCTGTTGTTCTTTGCCTGTTTCAACTTCAATTGCCCATGTCTGCCCAACCTTCCTAGTTGTCCCTTCAAGTGGGTACAAGGTTCATAAGTAAAATAGCGGGTTGTTCTGCCCAGCCAGAAGAAGTTTAACTAGAGATGGTAAATTGCTGTGTTCTGTTCGACGCTCATCGGCACTGTTCTCATAAGCATCTCTTGTTTCTGTAGGTTATAAAATATGTATAATATAAATGTTGCCCTTGTTGAATATGCCTTGCCTCACTAATGACTTTAAGTTATAAAAAAAGTGCAGTGATTATTTATATGTGAAGCTTTATTGAGATAAAATTATGTTGGTAAATAATTATTTGTTAAAATTAATATAAATATTTAACAACATTAAAAAATGTAATTAAAAATTAGTATAATTTATGATAATTATTTATATTTGTATGACTTTTATGATTTGGTTGATTTTTTTATTTTTTATTGCTTATTGCAAAACATAGTTTTCTTATGTTATTTAAAATATGTGTAATTTGCTTGTATGTTATTTACTGAAGTTTATTTTTTCCACATCATGTTTTCTATGCCCTATTTTTTGGTTTACTGTTATAATATTTTAATTAGTTAAGGAAGCATTACCTACTTGGAAGGCTGTTGCTGCCTGAAACTCTATTGCGGTTCTACTGGTTGTCTAGTTTGCACATGTGATACACATGGGACACTGGCTAGCCATATGGTATTTGCAGGGATGGATATCAACTATAGCATGTACAGTCAAAGTCAACTAGTAGGCTATATGCCATGGGCCATGTATGAATCTAGAATGAAAAGTTACCTGGCTGTAGCTGACAGGCGGGCCTCTGGGGCCAGGTGGAGCAGTGCTACATTACTGATCCACAGGGTTAATGATACATTTACCATGCGGTCATCACACCATGTCTGAGAGGGGAGCAATGTGCAGCTTTGCTGGACAGGAATGCATAGTATGGCAAGACTATGTAAAGTATATGGGACAAGGTTCTGTCCAGCATGTGGTGATCCTAGTACTAGGAAGGTGGATGTCAATGAAGTATGTGTTTGAGATCAGGATGTGTACGTGTAGCATGTCCAACATCACTGGGTTGGACATGGATTTATTCAGGGTATGCATAATGCTACATAGTCGAGTTGGGGAATGGGAAGGCTGGTGTAGGGCATCTGCACATGGCCAATACCCCTTAAAGGAAATATGTGATCTGATATGGGTCACTTGAATGTTGTGTATGGCTGGACAATGGTTTCTATATTCATGGATGGCACCCTGTCATGATAAGGGTTGCCACATATGACTACCTGACAGGTATGGTGACGTAGCTATCACAGGAAAGACAACTGTCCAGCTGCATCCTTACACACAGTGTCCATTATGTTGACCGCTGCCTAGGTGGTAGTTCATGGGTACAGGGTTATTAACATAGAGGTGACAATGCAAAATGTAGCTGTCAGATTGTGGCCATATGTCACGCACACCTCTCCCACAAAGCCCCTTCTGTATGTTGTCCACAACACTCTGAGTCGGCTATTGCTCCTAGGCCATAGTCATTCGCATACTTCAATAGGCAGATGCCTTCTGTTTGTCTGTGTGGTATGGACCACAATGAGGGGGGGATACAATTAATTAACCCTTTCTTACTGTAGCTGGCACTGTTGTGATGAGCATGTATTATTCAGACACCTTCAATAGTTCTGGTTCTGCCAGCAGTCTTGTTGCAAAACACTCCTGTGACATAGGAATCTAGTATATCGCGTGTAGGTGGAACACAGTATGGGTGATGATGTCCTATGATCTGGTAAGGTTATGATATGCAGTGTGAAATCAACCTTACTGTCATCTACATCTGTACTGCTGACATCAAATAATTTGATCAAGGTTCATGGCCTTTCAGACCAGACTCAGCAGGGTAGTAGTGCAGTACTTCCCATTATCAGTAGTGTCTCCCCCTTTGTGGGTTGTGATACCTGTTGGTGTGCACCATTCAGTGTGTACACAGCCTGACATGAAGCTATGTTTTACATGATGTGTACTTGGAGAGCAACTTGTTTTGCCATATGTGTATGATACAACCTGTGATATGGACAGGTCTCATGCAGCCTGAGTGCAGCCTGTACCTGCATAGTTGTGGGTACAGGGGCTCTGTGGTGTACATGGATATATGATTGTGTACCTTTTAGGTGGGACAGTGTGTTTATGTTAATCCAAGACCCTATCTGGATTGCTTATTCATGCTCTGCACTTGTTCAGAACTTGTAAGCACTACGTAAGCTACTAATTAATATAGCACTCAATCTTCCTCATTACCTGGAGATAAACAGGTTTTGTACATACTTTTCTCACTTGCTTAGAGTAAAATAGCTCTTATAATCATGTTCCTCACTTATCTAGGGTTAATTAGTTTTATATTCAGGCATATCCAAGGGTCAGCTGCCAGTCTTCTCTCCTGTCTATCTGATGAATCTGGACATCTTGAGACAATGTAGACATTGCCTCACGTACACAAACAACCCTCTCCTCATACCACCCAAGACTACAACCTGTGAGAGATGCACTTATCTAGCCAAACTGGAGGTAAAGCTCTCTCCAACCAAGCCTGACACTGACAGTTATGTGGAGAAGGTAAATATTCACATCACACCACACTCATCACATAGTCTCACTGAACCTACCCCACCATTAACTGAGAAAACTACTCGTGTATCAACTCATTAGCTCAACACTTTCTGGAATTCATAAACACCAATGCCATGGATCAACATATCCACACACCCACCAGGGGCAACAATATCCTAGACCTAGGCATTACCAACATGAGTGACCGGTGTTCCACACCTGAAGTCAACTCCTCGTTGGCCCAATCCAACCATAAGCTGAACACTGTTGATATCCACATCCTGCCCCCACCCCCCATTAAGGGAACCACAGTATAATATGTCTACAAAGCCAACCTCATGCTTCTTAAGACAGACATGGTGAACGTCATGACACCCATGCAGATGGATAATACTGTTACAACTGCTGAATCCTACACAAATGCACTCTATAAGCACTTACAAGAGTGCATGGATCATGCTATCCCAAACAGAACCAAAACGCTATACTCCTAATTAAGGAAGCCAATCTGGTGGTCCCCTGCCATAAACAAACTGTACAACAGCAGGAAGACACTTTTGCAAAAGAGAGTACAATCCCATGCATGGAGAAGCTCCCTGGTCAGCCTCATTAAGAAGGTGAGATCCCGTATAGGATCCTCCAAAGCTAGCTATGAAAACAAAACCGCAACTAATTCCAACAACAATCACAAAGCATTCTATAGCTTTGTCAGATATCTCAATGTCAACACCCAGATCTGCTCTAAGTTACAGCACAAAGGCACAAACATTACAGAACCTACTGATATTGTCAACATCCTGGCAGATAGGTTCAGTGCTACCTTTTCCCCCCCTCACCCCCTAAAGGGCTCATATCTATACAGGAAGAGTGCAGAGTCCCTGTACGCACAACTACACAGGTAAACGCTGTACACTCTAAAGCCAATATCACAGCATCCATGGGACCGGACAACATCCCATGCTGCATTTTAAATTTTATTTTTTATTTTTATTTTACATTTGTTGACCGGGCTAGTCTAACTAGATATATGTCCATTTTTAGTAGAGGCCCGGGGAGAAAAGCTCCAATGGAATATTACATGGTTATACAGCAATAATCAATACATGATTAGAATTAATAAACAAGGTTAGTTATTATGTACAACTATGATAGGAGCAAACAAAGAGAAATACAAAAGTCTAAAAGTCTAAAACAAAGAAATAATAATAAAAATCTTTTTTTTTTTTTTTTAGTGGTCATACTGTGCATAAGAGATAAATTTCTTTACATAGATATAATGTAAAGGAAAGTTGTAAGGGTAAAGGGTAAGAAAAGAGACAAAGTAAGGGGAAGGTTAATCTGGGTTGGTACAGGGGCAAAGCCATTGACTCTTGAGATGTATAATCAGTTGTCTTTTAAAAAGTGAGAGTGTAGACAAGGATGTGATATCAGAGGGTAGTTTGTTCCACCTTTTTCCAACAGAGTTGGAAAAGAGGCAATCCCCAGCTGAGTTATTAAGTTTGGGGGTATGAACCAGTAGTTTGTTAGAGGAGCGTAGCTGTTTCATGTTATTGTAAGGTGTTACAAGGTTAGAGAGTATTGGTATTTTACTTGGTTGGTAAAGGACTTTGTGAGCTATTAAGAGCTGTTAAAGTATTAATTTGTTAGGAAATTCTAGCCAGCCTAGTTGTCTTAGGTTCAGGCAATGGTGAGTATGAAACTGGGATCCTGTAGCAAATCTAGCAATATTGTAGTAAGATGTAGCAAGTTTCTTAAGGTTGCTTTTGGAGAGATTAGTATAGATGGGGGAGGTATATAGAAGAGTTGAGATAAGGTGAGATCTGACTAAGGTGGTTCTTGTTTCATGTGTAAGGAAGGGTTTGATTCTGTAAAGGGAACCAATGTTTTTGTTAACTACTTTTATTCTGTTGTTGATCTGTGAGTCAAAGCTTAGATTATTGTCAATTATTATTCCTAGTAATTTTGTAGTTGAGAAATGAGAATGCAATCAGTTGATGTGAGAGAGAAATTAAGTGGTGTACATTTACGGGAAGGTGAGAACAGTAACAGTTTGGTTTTCTTGGGGTTGAGGAGAAGGCAACGATCAGAGAACCATTTTTCAATTGTAGAAAAGGCTTTTTGGCTAAGGGACTGAAGTTCAGTTTGAGAAGTGGCAGTGCAGATAATAGTAGAATCATCTGCATATTGTATGCAGGTGGTGTTAGGAATAGCTGATTGGAGGTCGTTGATAAAGATTGAAAATAAGAGGGGGCCTAGGATAGAACCTTGGGGTACTTCTAAAGTGGTAGGAAGGAGATTAGATATTGAATTTTTCCAAAGCACTGCCTGCTGACGGTTATCTAGGTAGGATGTAAACCATGTTAAAGAAGGGGTGTCAAGTGAGAGGGATTTTAGTATGTGCAGGAGGAGTTTATGATTAACCATGTTGAAAGCTTTAGATAAGTCAATGAAGATTGAAGATGTTAGATAATTTTTGTTGCTGTTGTGGTTGATGGTGTTGGTAAAGGAGAGTAAGGCAGTAGTAGTACTGTGGGAAGGTCTGAATCCATGCTGGCAATTAGCAAGTAGATTATTTTGGAGGTGGTGATTAAGAAGTTGTTTGTGGATACATTTTTCCAAAATTTTAGCTAGGGGTGATAGTAGTGCTATTGGGCAATAGTTTGAAAGGTCTTTACAGTTCCCCCCTTTGTGTAGTGGGATAATGTGAGATATCTTCCAGATAGAAGGGAAGATTCCTTTGTTAATAGATCTATTTATCAGAATAGAAATAGGGTAAGTGATGGCTTTGGCTCCAATTTGCAAAAATTCAGCAGGAAGTTTGTCTGCAGAGGGAGTGGAAGGTTTTAGTTTTTGAAGGAGAGATAAGACAAAGGATGTAGATATAGGTTGTAATTGAAAATTAGGTGGAGTATTTCTAGTAGGTAAAAATAGTTTAGTGGTGTCAGGGGATAGGTGACTAGCAAGAGTTTGGATGGTATTAGTGAAGAAGAAATTGAAGTCATTGGCAACTTCAGAATGTACTGGCTCCCCACCTATGCACCATGTTCAATAATAGCCTCACATCGGGCTTTGTGCCCCCTGAATGGCACACAGCAACAGTTATCCCACTCCACAAAGGTGGCACCACAATGGACCATGGGACCTATTGCCCTATAGGCCTGACTAGCCTGGTCTGTAAGGCTATGGAGCACATCATCATGGATCTCAGTCACAGAGACACCGGGTACCTCCAAACCTTTGACCCCTCCTAGTTTGGCTTTGTTAAGGGCAGACCATGCCTCCTAAACCTGGTGGACATCTTAGAGACAGTTACCAAGGCATTAGATGAGGGTAAGGAGGTCCACCCAGCCTACCTAGATCTCTCAAAGGCTTTCAACACCATTCCTCATTCTGGTATTATCGACATACCCATCCGCCTGAACATTAACCCCTATGTCATGTGATGGTTTGCAAAGTGGCTCACGGACAGAACCCACACAGTGGGAGTTGCATACCCTAGGTCTGACTGTATACCAGTTACAAGTGGCATCCCCCAGGGCTCAGTCCTAGGACCCCTCATGTTTGGTATATAATTCCCTGATGTACAGGCAAGCACAGGAGGGCTTTGGCTGAAAAAGTTTGCAGACGACTGCAAACTAGGAGACATAATTGTTTCCCCAGCTGTTACAGACACCCTCAGGAAGGGTCGCACTGAGACGGATACCTGGTGTCAATATCATGGCCTCAAGCTGAATGCCAAAAAGTGCATAGTCATCCCCTTTGGATATAACTAATTACCTGCAGACTACCACATAGGTGCTAGTCTCCTACATACAGAAAAGGTAATAATGGATGTGGTAACCCGAGTAGATAGAAATCTCTCCTTCAATACCCATAATGACAAGGTGGTTAAAATATCCTTCTACCTGGCTCCCGTAATCTCTAATGGGTTCGCATCCAGAACAAAGGAGGCCATTGTGCATCTCTACTCATGAATTATTAGATCCATTAAAGGATACAACACCCCATTTGGGATGTACCTTACAAGACAACTGCAAAAGCTTGGAAGACCACAAAAGTACCACACCAAGAGGATTACTGACCTCAAACAGATGACCTATGCAGCCCAACCTAAGAAACTCCAGCTGTACTCGGTTGCATACCGCATACTCACAGGTGATCTCTGCTTGACATACAAGGCCCATGTCCAACCAAGTATTGCTGGATATGCTCCACCTAAACAGAGGCCCCTGAGAGCCACATGCTCTAGGGATATACACCTAACCACAACGATGACTAGGATGCGCTGGATGGATAGATTCCTGACCCGGACACACCCCATGCTTTGGAACATGATTCCAATGTACATCAGGCAGGGCCCCTCACTAGCACTCTTCAAGGGAAACCTTGACAGGTGGATGGGAGACAGTCATGTACCCCAGGATCACTTTAGTGGCTCTGCTGGACAGAGGCACAGGGAACTAATGGCTCTGCCATTCAGAGGCACAGGGAACTAACCTATGGGGGTCGCGAAAGCCAACACACTCTAGCTAGGCTTATAAATACCCTTGGTATGACAGCCTAGTATCTACCTTTGCACTTATTACATGTCTTATGTGCATGGATAGTTAACTAGCTCTTCCATTTTACTTTGCTATCATACTGATAAACTGTCAGGTGACTACAAGTCATATGTATCCTGTTATTGTGTATTGTAAATGCCAATAGACATAACTAATGTTTGCCTAACGTATCTTTTTATACATATCTGCCTACCATACTGTACATTACACAGTTATTGGCACAATATCCCACAATGCAAATCATAATTGCACAGTGGGCCAACCTTCGACATGTTATTCTCAGTAATACACCCATGCATATGCCTACTGTTGCAATATATCAACATATACTATCACCTGTTATAGCACATACTTGTTGGACCAGCCCTGCCACTGACAGCGTCTGGTGAGAAATATTTGTGTTCAAAGCCCTTATATAGCATCCCTTGTGGTGTATGTGGTGTTTGCCTTGTGACCTACAGCAGTACACACATAAATACTACAAGCGTTACTATGCTCAACAATACATCACTACAAGATAACTGTTTCCACTATATGGATTGCGTGCACTTTAAATATTACAGAACAGGTACTACATACACAGATATACTGAGTGTTCTACATACCTTATTAGTAACCTGAGGTGTCGTTCACTCTTAATTCAATGCTTTTCACTTTGTGTTTCATTCGTCTTTGTAACATTCTGCTGGTATATACAGATGGTTTGAATGTGTGATAAGCCATCCTTTTCTAGTTAAATATTGGTAACATGTGCTATCCTGACCACCAATTGGTGTTCCAAAGTAGTTAATTAGATGCACATCAGCAGTGCAGCTACTCCATTAGCCAATACCATGGCAACAGTGGTGTATAATTGAGTACTCCACTTGGGCATTGTCCGTTTGCCTTACTTTCAAGGAAGATGGCCTGGATGTGTTGTTTGTGATGTATTTCAACAGCTATAAAGAGACAGACAGAGATATATTAGCTTCATGACCCCCGTGGATTGTGTGTAATGGCTAGACTATGTTGTTCTACATGTGAATACAGCTGTTATATTTCAGAACATTGCTACTTATGCAGGGTTTATTTGTATCTGATATTTCTGCAGGTATTTCAGTCTGGCAAGGATGTTTGGGCCAAGGCTGTATGGCTATGCATGAACTGTATGTGGTTTACAGTGTGCTCACCAGACATCCTTGATTTGGTGTACATGTGTATCTTACTGTGCTTTTAATCAGTAATTGGCAACACTTCCCGGTGTACACACAACCCTCTGAAATGGGATTAGTGCAAACAAACCCTGTAACATCAGCAGCTGTTCCATTGTATAACAGCAACTATTTCACATAGGGCCATATTAGTGTGTCTCTGACAAGGTATGTTAAGGCTTCTGCAGATGTCGTACAGTGAGTGAATGATTTGTGATGTTATTACAGTTTGTATTGTAATTTGTTTGGGTGTGGAGGTGATGTTGGTGGGTGTACATAGCAGATGCAGGTGTGTAGGAACTGCTTTTAAAGATAATCGATATGTGCGTGAGGGTTCCTTCCCTATTTGATCACCTATCCTTTAGTGGACTAATACTATGGTAATTGCAGGCTGATTCATTAAGGCACTGTCAAGTGGTTCCTGTATAGCATGCAGGTGATGTTAGTCCTTGAATCCTATCGGCAATACATCGGAATGTAATAAAGTGTTGCTACATGAAAGCTGTGTATTTCTCTCATAGGTATTTGCAGTCACTGGGGTTGTGTTGGTGACTGACCCTCTTTGGCTAGGGTTGCCACCTTTTCATATGGCCATAGTGGGACATTTTCGGGACACACATCAGATTTTACAGGCCGACACAAAACCACGGTTAGTACAAGGGATAAAACTTTCCTTTCTTGACTAAATATAAGCTTATTCTGGTAGTAGTTTGGTTGCTTATCCTGTTTCTTGTAACATGTAGGTATTTTAGATACAGAAAGAACTATTGTATGCAACTATTACATTACATGTGGGACATAATTATGTCCTACAATCTCAGGACATTTGCCACATTTAATATATTTGGTCAGGACACAACCGCCCTTAGAGGGATTGTCCCTCGCAAACTGGGACAGGTGGTAACCCTATCATTGGCGCATGTTGATAGCACATATTTGTAATAGTGTATAGGCATATACTCTCCATATCCTTTGTTCATAAAGGTTGGTCGTGGCGGAATGTGTGATTGCTAGGGTCCATGTTATACTCATATATGAACACTTCAACCACTGTATACGGGATACCTATGGAATCCCAAAACCACACAATTCCGACGCCCACAGTACCGGGCCCAGACTCCTATACCCCACATTACCGACACCGACAGTAACTTGTGAAAGTAATATGAACATGGAACACACACGCACACAGACACAATGCAACCCACCACATCCAAACAAACCATCCTACACTACGTATGGGCAGGAGGGCAAGCCCCCCTACACCCCCCATGTGGGTGTCTGTGCACCCCCACACCCCCCTACTTTAATATTCTACCTCCTAGATCACACAAACAGATGCACAAAGCAAACCCACACTCACACAGGCCCCCAGGAACACACACCACACTCAGAACACACACTTACACACACTACAGCCCTCAGAAACACACTTACACACAGTAACCTACCTGAACTGCAACACCAGAAATACTGACTAACTGTCCCTTAACATCGTGATTTTAAACCTTGCGCTTCTGGTGTTTTGGTACTGTGTTCTTTCGGACTTTAAGCCTCGTGATTACTCACGTCGGTATGTCAAGCAGTCGGTATGTGGTAGGTATCCCATTTATATGTACCTCCATGGTTATGTAGATGTTGTTAACCTATCTATATATCTACATATATATGTATATCCCAATATATCGACATATATCTCTCTCTCCCTCTATCTCTCTCTCTCTCTCTATATATATATATATATATATATATATATATATATATATATATATATATATATATATATATATATATATATATATATATATATACATATATATATATATATATATATATATATATATATATATATATATATATATATATATATATATATATATATATATTTTATATATATATATATATATATATATATATATATATATATATATATATACAGAGAGAGAGAGAGATAGCATACACCTTTCATTGGGTACATGTCGGTTTGTCCTATTTCCACACATTCCTACCTTTTGTGTTTTATCCTTTCAGTATACACAACTGCCATTGGTACATCTCAGGTAGCTTAGTGGTATGTTATTGTGAAGATTGTGTACATGGTTGCGTGTTCTAATCCTGGCAGTGGTAATTTTACCTCTCAGAGCAGGCACTGGTAGTGCAATGGTGATTAACACTTATATATGCAAGCTGTGGTTAAGGTATACTATGTAACATTCAAATCATCCGAGAAGATTCCTGTCACGGATACTCCCCATTAGTTGGAACAACATCCCTGGTTACATTATACAAAACCCTCACTAGCACTCCAGGGAATCCTTGCAGAGTGGGTGGGGAACAGGGGATACACCCCAGGGATCCCGCAATTGGCTCTGCTCCACAGGGGGACAGTTAGTTAATTGATGGGGTGGTGACAGCAGACACTTTTTGCCTATGCTTATGAGTGGCCTCGGGCAGTTAGGCATGTACCTACCTATGTATCTATGAACCTATACATACAGTATGGACACATGCTGATAGCTTAATTTACTGTTCAGCTATTGACTTACCTTGTGCCAATGGCAGTTGTGTGTACAATAGTTTAGGGCTACCTATGTAGAATGCACACAGTAGACCACCTATAGATGACAATTTACAGGTGGTCATGTGTGTGTGCCATCCATGTTTGATTGTGTGTGCTGGTGGAGAAGGGTGTCAGTCCATAAGTGCCTACACTGTCAGTGTGCGTGTGCTATACATTCCTACTTTGTCAAGGCATGGGCATACTGGGCATGCATCTGTCTGCCTACTGGGGCTGACACAGGGTGTTCGTGGTCTGAGTCCCTCTCTGCCTGTGGGGCCCTTGCCAATGGTGGTGGGCTGTGAGGGCCTTCACCATTCTGTCCCTGCTGCAGCTGTTTCCGCAGGATCATATTGTGTAGCATGGCACATACTATGAAGATGTGGGCACACGTGCCTGGAGAATACTGCAAGGCTCCACCAGATATGTCCAAGCAACAGAACTGTGATTTCAGCATCCCAAACACGTACTCTATGATGATTCTGTTTTTTGCATGTGCCTCATTATGCCATTCTTGCGTGACTGTGTGTGCGTTTCTGATGGGAGTCATCATCTGCAGTTCCAGTGCATAGCCAGCATCCCCCACCAGGTGGCCATATGGGATGTCCCCCCTGGCAAATACCTGATACAACTGTGAGGCATGCCAGATGTGGGAGTCGTGATAGCTTCCAGGGCTGCCAGCACACACATCCATGATAATGCCTCTGGCATTGCACACAATCTGGCAGTTGATGGAGGGGTATCCCTTGTGGTTTATGTAGCACCTACCCTGCTTACCGAGTGGTGTCTTGATGTCTATGTGTGTGCAGTCTACTGCACCCAGTACCTCCGGGTAGTCTGCCACACGGTGGAAGAGACGCATATTGCTGGCCAACTCCTCCTGCATTCGGGGGAAGTATATGTGCTCATTGGCATGTGGTAACATGGCATTCAGGAAATGGTGGAGTACCCTGGATGCTGATGCCTGTGAGATCCCCATGGTATCCCCAGTTAGCCTTTGGAAGGTACCTGTGGCTAGTATTCTCAAGCTTACACATACCTTTGTGTCCACTGGGATGGGTTCACCTCTGTAACTTCTGGCTCTTAGCCATGACCGGCACAGCTCAACAAGTTGCTGTATGCTGTCCCTGTCCACCCTGTAATGCTCTACTATCTCCAGATCATGTAGCCCCTGGTAGGTTACCCTGGGTCTGAACACTCTTCTCCTCCGGTGCCTGAGATGGTTGTCAGCATCATCCTCTACACCACCATCTGTCTCCAACACATGCTGGTGAATCAAAGCTATGGCAGCCCCTAACATGTACATATTAAAAGTTCCCCATCTGTATACACCAATGGTGCAGAGTGTCTGGGAATACACAAGTGTGTGTGTCGGGCTTTCACACCTTATACTATTTTGCAATGGATGATGCTGGTGTAATTGGGTGTGTATGTGCAATTTCAGCTGTGGGGTATCTTAATTATTGGTTTTACAGCAGGTACTGCTATTGTGTGGCCTTTGGTGTTGACTTTTGCTTGGCTGCCGTGATTCATCTATTGCCCTTTACTTCACTTTTCAACCTGATTCCCTTCCCATTGTCAGGCATGCATCCAGCTGCCTGATTTCTTGTTTTGTACTTTCACAACCCAGGATTGTATTTGGAAATGTGTTATGTAGCTGACCTACTGCAAGTTTGCTTTGTTCTGCTGTGACAGTTCTCTTTTCTTTGCTGTAAGGCATCTCCCCTTTCCTGTTCTTTAGGTACCTGCTAGCAGCCTTGTTAGCTGTTGTCAGTGGCCCACTGTGTGTTCCTAGGTGTTAATTACTCATTTGTACTCCAATTACCATGCTGCAGCATTTCATTATCGTGTTCCTGTATCCTTCCTGTTTCAGCTGTGGTGCATGCCATGCACAGCCATTTACCAGGTTTTGAGCACATTTTCATCCATGTTCACATGCACTTTCAGTTACCTTGTGTGCTCTCAGCTAAGCAAAGCTATGGCTACTTCCACACCCCTATCCTGCAGCTTTTACTTAGCAACAGGCAACCCGGATTAGCAATGCTCCAATGTGCTTACAGCTACGGTGGCGCACCCCTCTCTTGATGTCATGTTTACCTCCAGGCTACTCCTTGGTGCTATACCGCTACACCGTGTGGTACATCCTTACACCGGCGGGGAGTTTGTGATTCAGTATTACTTGACTCATTTGCATGGCATTAACTACTAATTCCTAGTTACCACACAGAACACTGTTACAGACCCTTAGCAACCCTTGCACCATGGTTGTGGTGTAGCATGCATACCATTGACTATTATGGGGAATTCATGAATTGTGTTACATTGCTGTTTTATGACATCTAAATATATTTTCCTTGTGATCCCATTTGTGCACCAATGCACTGCGGTTTTACTTTGCGTTAGTGTGGCCATGACATTAAATGTTATTTTTATGTGTTGTGCATGTTTTTTTATGCCATTGGCTATATATTTAGCCACTGGCATATATTAACATTATAATACGTAAGTTTGGTCTGCTTTCATGGCTCTGATTTTATGTTTGAAAAAATGTAAACCATTTTTTGGTTTACATTTCTTCATGCTTACGCTACGCCTGCACCACTTCATGAATCACTAAATACCTTCATTTTTATGCTACACTGCTGCACATGGGGTAATTAGTATACATGCGCCGGGAGCTGCGCAGCTCTGGCGTATGCTGGTAGTGCACCTGGAAACAGCTAGTACCTGAATTGCTCGGTGGCCATATTTGGCGCTAGATCACCGACGCTACTCCGGCGCCTGGAGCTAGCTTCATGAATCCTGGGGCAAATCCTATTTGACATCCTATTTCTTTGCAAAACTAGTGGTTCTATAAATACCCTCAGTAGGTATCTAAATCGACACTAACAGATAAGACTTACAGGAGGGACAGGTTCATTGCTCATTGTATTCCTAACCTACAAAATAACTTACCACTACAGGTCAAAGTACTACTTTGCCTAACTTTTAAGTGATTCTTGTTGACTGGATGGGTAGACACAAATTTACACCAAGGTTATGATGTAAGGCTCTGGGTAATTTGGGACGTGAGCACCACTTAGCTCTTGAAGGGGGCGGCAAGAACTTTTGTGTTTCTACTTAAAAAGTGTATATGGCTAGGCATTTTACTGTCCATGTTACTATTTCCTGATACCAACAACTTTCAAACTAAACAAGATAACCAAGTTCTAGGAATGTACAAGTTGTTCAGCATCCAAATCTGTATACAGCAATGTTAAAATAATGGTAAAATAGCTGTGTGTTTATGCACATACACACACGCACACACACACACACACACACACACACACACACACACACACACACACACACACATATATGTGTGTGTGTGTGTGTGTGTATATATATATATATATATATATATATATATATATATATATATATATATATATATATATATATATATATATATATATATATATATATATACACACACACACACACACACACACACACACACACACAAAAGCAAGACTTCTCCACCTGCTGAAAAGAAAACAGCCAAACTCTTTCATTCTTTAATAGGTATCTAGAACTTCTTCAGAAAATAATAGTTCTATCATCAAAACCCACATGTAGATAAGTAAAAATAAAGTCTTACATCTTGATAAGCAGCCAGTGTGTGAATGTGTCAGAATTAAAAGTTGTGAAAAAATTAGAATGCAGGCCTAAATACTGAATTCCCCTGGTTAATAAACAGTGAAAGACACCTAGTAATTACAACCATAACTTCAAAGGTTAGCTGGACCACTTTAAAGCACATTTTATATTCAAATTCTCATTAAGGCCTGGGGCAGAGTCTGTATTTAACAAGAATTGCCATTTCATTTCTCTTACTTTAAGAAGGGTGTCAGTGTCACCAAAAAACAAAACAAAAAAAAAATGTTCTATTTGTTTAAGGACTAAAAACATAAATTTAATTAACTCAGTACAAAATCTGCTATGTTTCCCTAAAGCATTGTTAACTTCTTGCTTTCTAATAGCCGCATAATGTTCCATAACGTGGCTGGCGAGTCTCTGTATAGGTTTACCAATGTAAAAATGAGAACACGTGTCACATACAGCTGCATAAACCACGTAAGTACAGTTACAAAGTGTTTAGGAAACATTATTTTTTTGCCACAGTGATTGAAAGTAAAGTTTGCGCTGGTGTAAATATAATTACATGCCACACAGGCTCCACGAGAAAACATTACATGAACCACAAACACCGATAAACCACAAGTAAACACAAAATAAGCACCAACGCTCCACTCTTTATTTCAGTTACAGTGATCTGGTACCTCGACCATTCGCCTTCAAGGATCAAAGTAACATTGCACAGAAACACCATTATATACCCATGCAAACAAGCAATCAGATGTCCTGTTAACCAGTTAACATAATTTACACCTCCTTCAACACATTAATACAAGATTAGTGCTCAGAAAAGATCCCTTATTATAAATATTTTTAAAACCATCTTAAAAGTAATATAATACATATATTAGACATATTAAACATTTTTAAAACTTCTAAATACCAATATAATTTATAAATATTCTACATATTAAACATTTACTTCCTGATTTAAACCAACAGGGAACAGCGTTTTATAGTTAAGAATTAATTTTGCTTCTAATTATAATAACTTTCCTATATAGTCCTACCCCGTCTTGGTGACAAAGGTTTGGCAAGAACACAGTAAAATAATCCAGAATTAACACACCCATGTGATTTCATAAAGTCCTTAGCTGCAGGACTAAGTGAATTCCTGTTTCTAACATCCCCTATATGTTCCAAAATACGGACCTTTACCCTACATTTTGTCTGACCCATATACCATTTTGGTTTAGAACAATTACAACCTATAATATATACAACTTCAGTAGAGTTACAGTTAAAGGAATCCTTTGCCATGAACTGCTTCCCATTGATTCTCAACCCCGATAAATTCCTGACACTGGGACATACACTACAACGGCCACAAGCAAACATGCCATGTGACAATCTATTCACATTTCTGGGCATATATATATAATTTACCTTCTCTTTGAGGTTTCTACTTCTTTTAAAAGAAAATGTAATGTCTTTTGGGAACAAATAACCAATACTTTCATCCTCACTTATAATATACCAAAATCTTTTCACAATATTCACCAAATTCTCAGAAAAAGGCAAGAACCTGGTAATAAAAAATATTTTTCTTTACCAACATAAACATCAAATTGTTTAAACAACACTGGCAGGTATATGCCCTGTTCCCACTGCAGTGTGACCCAGGAGTGAGAATATAAAGTTGGGGGGGTGTGGTGGGCACAGCCCCCCACATTGGGTGGTGTGGGGGGCGTAGCACGCCACATTTTACAACCAGTTTTTACTGATGTATGTTTTAATGCATTTTAATGGATACATGTATATAATAGTGCATAAACTGCAATTATGTGGGAGCTATGCCCCACACAACCCCCCTAACAATATATTCTCACTCCAGGGTCGCACGACAGTGGGGAACAGGGCATATACCTGCCAGTGCTGTTTTTTGGTCAAATGAGTTTTTGGTCATATGGGTTTTCGGACAAATTAACTTTCAATCATTTGGTCTCAGTCAAATGGGCTTCGGTCATATGAACTTTTGTCATATGCAGTGAACCCATATATATATATATATATATATATATATATATATATATATATATATATATATATATATTTACATTTATATGACCATATGTTGAATTATGAAAATGCAAACTCAACGGACAAATTTTGAAAATCAACATATTACAAATTTGAAAAAATTGAAACCAGAAATGATTACAGAAGTAAAAACACAAAACCCCACCATGCATTCAGAACAGATTCACCCCTGGACCACCTTTCTAATACCTGTAAACCCTAACCCTACATCTAACACTGCACCTTATCTTTGAAACACCTTTTCATAACAGTATCACTAAATAAGACTGGTTGGATATATGCACCGACACATACGCATTACACTGCATCTATGCCCTCACTTAACCCTACTCTTCTCTAATCTAATTAAACTCACAAACACTTCTACTCCCTAATGCTAAAACCTGTAGAATATCTGAAGATTTAAGCATTAGTTTCCCAAACCCACATGCATTGGATGTTCCATTCACCTGCAATTTTAACATTTTGGTAAACAGAACACTCAACCGCATTTCAGAATTTACTCTCTCGACAAGTAGTCAGTTCGACAGAGTTAATGACACACACACACACACACACACACACACACACACACACACACACACACACACGCACGCACGCACACACACGCACACATACACACACACACACTCACACACACACACACACACACACACACACACACACACACACACACACACACACACACACACACACACACACACACACACACACACACACACACACACACATATATTACATATGACAAAAATAGTCGAAAGTTCAGCCAGCGTTCCTTATTATTAATAAGTGATTTCATCCTCAATTCACAATATTCTTCATCAGACTAATAAATACTTCACACAATTATATAACATGCAACTTAATTGCAAACCTGGTATTAATGCAATAGAAAAAGCATTTTGTGTACTGGGGTAATTTTTTGCCCATATTAAAGACAATTTCTTTTGAGATATGGAAAAACTCTGTTGCTGCATTAATGGATTTTTGTGAATTATTTAAATACCATCATAGAATTTTTTAGACTTTACTCTTGCCTGGGACAACACAAGAATACATTGCTTAGATACTGAGATTGTATATGAAAAGGTCATTAGATCTCTTCATTCCAACATTTTTGGAAAGTCAAGCATTGTAAATAATTATAATTATTTACATGAAAAAGAGTAATTAGAATTATATCAAATCAAACATGATAAAGGATCCAGCCATCAGACTGCCAGGACTGGCAACACATTTGTTAAAAAACTGGATCTTTTTAAAATATGTTCTTAGAATGGGTTATAAAGAAAGCGTTTGTTTCAGATATTCTTAAAGAAGTAATATAGGTAAGATATGAAATGTATCCTTCAATTTTAAAAGCTAGTTATACAGCTTGGTTGACATTACCGCTAATGTTCAAAGCGAAAGGGATGTTAGCAATCAGTCTGATTTAATCAGTGCTTTTAATGTTACAGTTTCACTGGATTTTCCTGCAGTAATAAACATGATTAGACTTTGACACGAGAATCCTGGCTACCCATACTAATGTGATTAATTGTGTGGGAGAGACCCCCTTGTGTGTCAACAAAAGGCATTTCATTTTCATTCACAACAAAACCCCCCAGTAGACATTGCTAATAACTTCAACAGCTTCTTCACAGAGACTGTCCAGTCTCTAGCCAGCCAACTCTCTCCCAGTGGCTCTAATTCTAATGCAGCCACACCCAGTACCCAAACATACTTTACCTTCCAACCTGTTTCTACTCAACTTATTCATGCCCTACTTAAGAAACTAAGACCCACCACCCTGGCTGCCGATCTCCTCCCAGCAGACCATCTGCAACAGCATAGCATACCCCATCTCAATCTTGATCAACAGAGCTATATCTGAAGCTACTGTACCCACTATATGGAAAATCTCCCATGTCATACATCTCCATAAAGGAGGCAGTTCCACTGAATTGTCAAACTTTAGACCCATAGCTATTCTGTCACCTCTAGCTAAAATTATGAAGAAGTGTGTACACATACAGCTCATCCACTACTTCACACAGAACAAGCTGTTGTCCAACTTTCAGCATGGCTTTAAGCCACACCACAGTACTACTTCTGCCCTCCTCTCTTTCTTTCTTTAACATCACTAACCACAACCACAATAATAACAAACTATCCTCAGCACTCTTTCTAGATCTATCCAAGGCTTTTGACATGGCTGACCACAAAATGCTTATAAATACCTTGAAGGCCTTTTCCTTAAAGAACCATGCACTCCAATGGTTTCAATCCTACCTTCAGGGTAGGCAACAGGCAGTCCTATGGCAGGACAAGCTATCATCTCACCTACTCATCACATTAGGAGTCCCCCAGGGCTCAATACTAGGACCCCTTCTTTTCTCCATATTTTTCAATGACCTTCATTCAGTCATCCCAAATGCTTCCTGTATTCAATATGCAGATTACTCCACCTTGATTTTTTCTGACACCTCACCAGCTACTTTATTCACATTAACCCAAAATACCTTCAATACAGTGGAAAAATGGCTTTCCAATCAACATCTAATCCTAACCCCCAACAAAACTAAGCTGTTCCTCTTCTCCCCCACATGCAGGACCCCCATGTCATCCTTCAACATAACCGCTAATAATATCACTATCATCTCCCCAGAAGCCCAAACTAAACTACTGGGTGTCATAGCTGATAACAACCTGAAGTTTGATGTGCATATCAATCAAACTATCAAAAACATTAATAAAAAACTTGGCTCTCTTTACAGAATCAAACCTTTCCTTACCCCACTTGCTAGAACTGCAATTGCCCATTCCCATCTACTATCAACTCTTCTCTACACCTCACCTCTATTCTCCAACTTAAACAAAACAGATCTTAATAAACTATCATCCTGCTATAACCACATTGCCAGATTTGCTACTGGCGCAGCCTACCAGACACACCACTGTCACAACCTAAATTGACTAGGATGGCTTGAACTGTCTAGCCTACTGCAGTTCAACCAGCTAATAGTGGCACATAAAGTCCTTTACCAACCAGAAAATACACCTTCCCTAAAAAATATTATCAGCCCCTACACCAGCACCCAGCCACTGCGATTATCCACTAGACTCCTAGTTCAAACAGACAAATCCAACTACTCAGCTGGGGACTCTCTGTTTGCCAACTCTGTTGGAAAAACATGGAACAGAGTCCCAGCTGACTTGACCCTTGAACCCTCACTAACTCGATTCAAAAACAAACTCAAAAAATACTTCAAAACTCATTGGTTATGTCCTTGCACTAACCCAGACTAGTGACCTGTCTATTACTTGGGTGCCTTAGCTTCAACTACTTCAAATTTTTTTCTACCACACCATTTCAGGAAGGGTCATTTGTATAATTGCTGCTCAATGTGTCTTAAACCTGAATGTAATGTTATGTATATATAACTTTGAAAATAATGTTATGTTTTGTAAAGTGTTTTATAATAAGTTAGTACTATATGTGCTAAATACTGGTATTGCTTATGACTGTAATCTGCTTGAAACTAGCATTTACTAAATGTTCAATGTGTAATATTATCTTGGAGCTTTTCTCCCTGGGCCTGCACTGAAAATGGACATATATCCAGTCGGACTATCCCGGTCAACAAATGTAAAATAAATAAATAAATAGTTATAAATAAATTTTAAACTAATTACTGAAGTTAAAAGCATGAACACTACCTAATAAACCAAGCAGTACTAATTCATGCAGTATATGCCCATATCGTAGATTCATAGACAGTGGTCCTTGTGTTTTTGGCATATGTTTAATACATGGATATACCAGATGAACATTACAATTGCCCTTCCAGTGGTCTGGATTATATGGCCAAATGTTGAATCTGTAAGAATTTCTTCCTCGGTAAAACTACAAGTAAGTCACAATGCATGTATGAGCACCTTTATGTACCTTTATGCAATCAGAAATAAAAACAGTGCAAATGCCTTGTATAAGCATTCCATTTCATGCATGGGTTTTAGAAAATGCCATTCTTCTGTTTTGGAATGCATACCCATGGACAGAAGAGGGAGAAATTACGGGTCTATATTAGAAGCTCGAAGGTGTACTTACCCGAATACGTAAATGCCGACACGTCTTCATCGAACCATGAAAACATTGATCATCCTGAAGCGCAAAATTCAAAACATCGAATTGTCATGGTTGGCTCTTCTGCGGTATAGCTCCGTAAGGTAAGTGTGCAATAGTTACGGACCTTAGGGTTAGGGTGCGGGTTAAGGTAAGTGCATACATGGTGGTATATGCAAGATTTAGTGTAGGGTTAGAAGTAGGGTTTAGTTTAGGGTTAGAAGTAGAGTTTTGGTTAGTGTATGTATGTGGTTTATTTAGTTTGTTTGAGTAGGTAGTATGTAGTGGATGGTGGGGGTGGGACAACTATGATGGTTTGAGTTTTTGAATTTCGCAGTTTAGAGCATTTGGTGTATTCGCGGTTCATGGAATATGTGTCAGTGTTTTAGTATTCAGTGAGTAGGGCTTTTGCGCTTTTAATACAGACCCAAAATTACAATACCCTGTAAGAACACTAGTTTGAGAAATTAATTTTACTGCTAAAAACAGATGAAGTCACGGCATAATTACAGGTGGCAAAAGCATTCAATACATTTTATGGTCATAGGATCATAGGAAGTTACTAGGCTATTAGCCCTGAGGTCCTTATAAGCCTAGCCAATAGTTTAGCCCATGCATAGACAAATCAGCACTCAATGCCCCTATCCAGCAGGGAAACGTGTGGAATCCCAGGGATGTATTTTCTATTTCTCATCCAGTTATCCAGATTGCGCTTAAAAAGGGTTAAAGAGGTACTCTGCTTGACATGGAGAGGGAGTTTATTCCATAGATGGAGGAGTCTGTGGGACACAAATCTGGCCAACCAGCAAGTCCTCTTGATGTCACAGACCAGGTTGAGGCTGCGTGTGTGGGTTACTTGAGTGGAGCTTCACTTGTGGATATGCAGCAGTCCCATCAAGGCGGGGTCTGAGATAGCCTTGTATGCCAGACAGAGGTCACCTCTGAGGAGTCTTTATGAAACAGCTTAGAGGCATAGGGCTTTTAGCCTATCTGTGTATGGTAGATTTTTGAGGCCCTGGATTCTCCTGGTGAGGAACCTCTGTGGTCTCTCCAGCTGCTCCATGTGCTTTGTGAGGTACTTGCCAAATGGGGCATTGTACACAATAATGGCCCTTATAAGGGAAGAATACAGGGGATGTTATGACCTCCTTGTCCCTAGATGAGATATCCTTACTTATGAGGTGGCCCATGTAGAAAGTTTTCCATACAATGGAAGGAACATGGTGGTCAGAAGTCAGGCTGATATCAATCTAGGTGCCCAAATTTCCCACAACTGACTGCATGCTTAGAACATTGCTATTAATGTGATCATTTGTGGGGACATCTGTCTTCCCAAAGGGGATGATGATGCATTTTTTTTGCATTCAGCTAGAGGCCATGTTTCTGGCACTAGTCATTTGTTTGGGTGAGACCCTCTTGGAGGATGTCCACGTCACTAGGGGAATTGATGACATCTCCCAACTTGCAGTCATTTGCAAACTTGGTCAGCCATAGCCCACTGGTTTTGGCCTGTACCTCAGAAAAGTATATCCCAAATAACAGAGGCCCCAAGACCGAACCTTGGGATATGCCACTTGATACGGGTCTACTGCTTGAGCTGGCTTCCCCTATTTTGACTAGGTGGGTTCTATCAGTGAGCCAGTTGGCTACCCATCTGGTAACATATGGATTGATGCCTAGTTGAGAGAGGTTATCTATTATGCACATGTGGGGAATATTATTGAAGGCTTTGGCCAGGGCAATGTAGGCAGTGTGCACTGTCTTCCCCTCATCCATGGCTTTGGTGACTATCTCAAAAACGTCAACCAAATTTAACAGGCATGACATCCCTTTGACAAATTGTGAGATCAAGTGTTTGGAGGTTGCCAGTGTCCTTGTTTACGAGGTCCATGATAATCCATTCCATGGCCTTGCAGATCAGGCTAGTTAGGCTTATGGGTCTATAATTTCCCGGATCAGTGAATGCTCCACCTTTGTGTAAAGGGATGACAGTGGCTGTCCTCCACTCAGCTGGGACTACTCAGGCTTTGGTTGAATAGGGTGCCTAATGGTGCTGCAAGTTCCTGCTAGAGTTCATGTAGGATGCAGCCTGGGATGTTATCAGATCCCATGGAGGCTGTATTTTTTGATGACCTGATCCCTAGATATAAGGGGAAGGGGGCATTTACTGGGAATGTCCTGATTTACTGATGGGGAAACTGAAGGGTGAAATTTTCACTGAATCTGTCAGCCGGCAAGTTTGCTATATCTATGGCATATGTATATGTGGTGCCCTTTATCAGTTCTGAACAGATCTGGGTGCTACCTTTGAGATTACGGACATATGTGAAGAAGGCCTTATGATTGTCTCTAGTAGATGTGACCAATTTGGACTCAAAGTTTGCTTTGGAGGATTTCACTAGTGCTCTTATTTGCTTGTTTAGGCTAAGGAGAGATTGCTTCCAGTTGGGCACCTGCACATTCTTGGTCCTGATCAGCAATTTTTTTCTTCTGTCATAGAGTTTATTTATTGCAGATGTCCACCAGATAGGTTTACTCTTCCTTGAGGAGGATTTAGTCCTGTCAGGTATTCCTGATTCCATGCATCTCTATAAATGTTTGTAATAGTAATTTGGTATAGTTTTGGATGCTGGTGCCAGTTCCTGGAGAGGGGGAGGGGGCTGTGAAGCTGTTTATACCATCCCTCAGGAGGCTGTAATCAGCTTTGGAGAAGTTTTTTTGATTGACCCTAGCTAATGGGGTTCGGGGGAGATGGTGACTTCAAACGTGACTGTTTTATGGTAGGATCTTACAAGGTAGTATGATACTGCAGGGATGCTGCAGTGGCTACTCATGTTGGTTAACACCAAGTCCAAGATATTATCACCTCTTGTGGGGGTATCGACTAGCTGTTCCAAAGCATTGGAATGGTGTGGTATCTTCAGTATCAGAAATAACTTCTTTGTTTCTTTTTGTAGTTTGTTTTCACAATTGTGGTCAAGTAGTGTGCTTGTGTTTTAAACATGCTAAACTTGTGGCAGCTAGGCAATGGATTTTGTATGAGCTGCAATCAGTCATACTCACAGCCTGTGAGCCTTAGATAAAGATGGCTCAGGTGTGATGAAACCAAAGCAAGGATGACCATACCCAGGTCCTCAGGTTGGTTCAGGAGATATTCCTTAAATCAAATAATTTAGACTTTACAACAAACATGCAGCTTGTCCATGAGTGTCATTTTGATGTCAGGGATGACCTTTGAGATAATGCACACAAAAAGCAAGCGCATGACCAACAAGAATGATGCAGGGATTAGAAGCTGAATCTGCAAAATCCTGATAGTGGCATAAATGAATGCCCAAAGTATCTATCTTGGTGATACAGACATTAAGCTGATACACAGATGAATTCTTCTGAAAGGGAGTCCAGAACTGATGCAGAGTGCTAAAAGACAGAGAATTACAGCAGGGTGCCATTAGCATAGCAGTTATTCTGCAAGCGTGTTTGTCTGATGAGCTCATACAGTGACAACCAAAAAAGCGTAGAAATAGTAACAACTGGATAACACAGCCCAAATGGATGTACAATGGACCACACTGCTCGTACACCAGGATACAAAAATTAGATTTAATAAATTCACAGAGTATAAAAGTACAGGCTAAGCGCTTTCAACTGTAGATCACAGTCTTCCTCAGAACAAAGTATTGCACAAAGTTGTATCAATTTATACCCATCTAAATTGAATAATAGGATGACTACCTCAGAAAACCGCCAAAATTTTAAAGACATATTGTTCTAATATACAACCTGTATGTGTTGTTAATACTACACATCTCATAGCAACATGTAATGAATAAATATCATAACACCTAACATACACATAAAAACAATATGTATCTCTAATATTGAGTGAAAATGTATGTATAAAAGTATGTCTGTCAAGCTTCAAAAAATATATATGAATGTCAAAATAATGTAATATATAATACTAATGATAATATAATTACAGTGATTGTATATGATTCCAATAAAATAAAATAAAATAAAATAATTCCAAGTCAGGATGTGACTGAGAATCAACAATGCAATATATGGATTTTATATCAAAAAGAAAAATGTAACATTAAAAAATGTGACATAATAAATGCAACATAATAAATATGACACAAAGGTCTGCCATAAAAAGACATTAAAATACAATAAAAACTACCATCCAAAAACCCCAATGTAGTTGGCAGACATGTGTCATGAAAATATTAAAAATGGTTTAATGCTGATAAAGTCATTCAAACCCAGTTTACGGGTTGAATCAGTTAATATCTGCCATCTACTTTCTTTAAGGGCCAATTCCATTTTCCAATTTCCTCCGTAAGGGGAAATATAAACCTGATCTATGATGCTGAAATGAAAACTATGATCACTACCTTTCTCTAAAATGTGCCTATATAAAGCATTTTTAGTGTCGCACTTTTGTATCCTGTACTGGTGTTCGTACATCCGTTTCTTCAACTGTCTTTCCGTTTTTCCTATGTAATGAGCATTACATTGTTTGCAAAGAGCCACATACACTACTCCCTTTGTATCACAATTTCCCATTAAACTTGCAATATAGGTACCATTAGTATCGTCCAGCCTAAAACCTTTGTCCTGGTTAATATATCTGCATTGTTTGCACCTACCACATTTTGTTGTTCCTCTATGGCCTTCTCTTTTGACTTTACACCTATTACTACCTGCCCTCTCCAATAGGTTTTTAACATTAGGTGCTGTCTTGTATACATATTTGGGGGCTTTGCCTAAAATCTCTTCAGAATCCAGCGCTGCCACCAATTCCCAATGTCTGGCAAGAATATCAATGATAATGTGTGTGTATGGTGTGTACGTCAAGACGCAAACTCTTCCACTAAAAGCATTCACCTTATCCTTCCCATTCTCCATGCTATAATTTCCCAAAATGGGAGTGGATTTACATCCCCACTGACACTGTACTTGGTTGGTCACATCCGTAACCATCTTTTCGGGATATCCACAATCCAAAAAAAGTTTTTTGATGTTCCCAAGTTCAGTCTTCATAATGTCCTTTGTGGAGGACATCCTAGCTACTCTGATGCTTTGGCCTTTTAGGATGTTCTTAAAAACATGGGGAGGATGATTACTAGTGTAATGAATGTAATTGTTTGAAAAAGTGGGCTTTCTAAATACTTTAGAAATGAAGCCCTCGTGATTATGGCTTATGAGTGTATCTAAATAGGAAATTTCCCTACAACTATGGCTATGAGTGAATTTCAAAAAGTCTGTAGTGGAATTCAGAAATTTCATAAATTCATCTAGTCTTTCCACTGAAGCATTCCATAGAATAAAGATATCATCAAGATATCTTACATAGTAGGAAATGTCCGGGTGAAACTGACTGGTAAACACAAACCTCGACTCCCATTCAAGCATGACCAGGTTTGCGTACATGGGAGCGCAAGCCGCCCCCATGGCCACTCCCCTGGTCTGCCTGAAATATTCTCCTTGAAAGGCCACAAAATTATAATCTAAGACCAGCCCCATCATGTCACAAATCAAGTTGATTTTGTCCCATGTGAAGCCTGAATATTTACGTAGGCTGCTAGCAAAAAATTCCAAACCCTGCTCTTTGGGGATACTTGAAAATAAGTCTTTAATATCTATGGTGAGATATGTGATGTGAGGCTGCCATTTGTCCCTGGTTAAATCACCTAAAAATCTCCATGAATCTTTCATGATGTGAGGAATAGAATCATAGATGTTTTTGAGCCATCGATCAATCAGCTGGCCAATCTTAAAGGTTTTTGATCTAGATCCTGATACAATGGGCCGGAACGGAGGGTTGTCAAAGGATTTATGAATCTTAGGTATCCCAACCATTTTGGCCAAGATGGGGTGATCTGTCTTCAAAAAAGTATATGTGTCATTGGATATCCTGTTGTCAATCAAATATTCCTCTATACACAAGTCGATCCTTTTATATCCAATAGTAATTTGATTCAAGGATATGTTTTCATAGTTTCCTGACTCATGTAGAAGATTGTGTATTACATCATTGTAATCGTTGGTGTAAAAGACAACAGCCCCACCTCCCTTGTCGGGTTTCATGATTCTAATGTCTCTATTACACATAAATTTTTTCAGACATTCCCTCTCAGTTGGTGTGAGATTATCGTTATATGTAATCCTGTCCTTCCTGATGTTCCTGTGTGTGTGATAAATGTCATTACACACCATTTTTTCATAATTTAATATAGATGGATTACTTGCTGGAATGTATGTGCTTTTTTTCTTTAAGTCAGTACCTGCTATGCCGACCACATTTCCTGCCTTATTGGAATGGGTATCAGCATTTTTCTCAAATAGGACTGCTAGATTGAGCCTTCTGCAATACATCTTCACCTCCTTGATATTATCTACTAAATTCATCCCTGTCATGGGAATATATTTCATCCCCTTACTTAAAAGTTTGACGAAGTCAGTTTCAATTGCAGTGTCTGTGTAGTTGTATACTTTAAACCCTTCTTGCACAATTATACTGGGACATTGATTATCAGTAATGCTCTCCACACAGACTGTTTCCTTAGTACTAATAATTGTACTATCCCCAATGCTGACTCTATTCAAGGTACGTTCGCGCAATGATGGTGGTACAGGTGGACAATAAGACGAATTCTCATTAGGATGTAAAGAGAACCCTAATACAGAATTAAGGTGCTTCACCTGTTCCTTCATCATTACCTCCGGTAGTTTCTGGCTGGAAAAAACCTCCCCCCTGAAAATTTTCTTCTCTAAAACTACCTTTGGATGGTTTTCTCATAGTACGCTGAAAATACCGATTGGTATCCACAGTCCTATTTGCAGGCCATATATAAGCTCTGTTGTTTCTGTAAGATTCTATATCACGTGAGATTTTTTTGTTCTTTCTCTCAACAATACCTGATATCTTGTTATCAACCACAGAGTATTGTTTCTTATATAACTCTCTCCAATAATCAAAATCTACGTGGTTGGTGATGGATGAGTTCATACTTTCCACCTCTTTGGTCAATCTAACTAGCTTTTCATCATAATGTTTGATCAATAAATTGATATATGCATAACCAAACCCATCAAATAGTTCATTAAATTCATTAATAGTACCTGTCCCATAATCTATACCCAAAGGTAATTTAAAAAATCTCAAACCCTTGGGTACTACTTTTTGTTTGAGACATCTAGCTAAGTAACTACAATCCACCTTAGTGTTCTTAATGGCCACAAGTTTGCGTCCAAAATCATATATCAAATCCCTCACAGGTTGCTGTACCTCCTCAGTATTACTATATTTGGATTTGTGTGCATAATTTCCTTCAACATCGAAAAAATCTATATTGTCCTCTAAGAATTGTTCAATTAATACATTCTTGTTACCTTCTATATACATACATTCATGGTTGTTGCATATATTCGTTTTTTGTACATAGCCCGTTCTTCCTTGTTTAACATTGACATTAGTTCTACACACACTCGGTGAATTATGTAAGACAGTCTGAGTAATGATACCTTTGGGAGCCGACATAGCCTTGGATTTCCCATGTCCATATGTTTTTAACAAATGGGTGTCCTTCGGTCGGGCTCCTGTACACTGTTTTTCACGTCGCGCCTTGCTAAGGCTGAAATCGAAAGTAAAATCATGCTCAGAAACATTCTGCAAATGTTCGTTGATTAAATGACCATCTTCCTGGTTAAATAAATCCAAACCCATACCGTTGGTGGTTTTATCTTTATCGGGCAAGTCAATGTTGGAAATAACTGAGTTGCGGTTAGAGTCTGAGACACCGTCCGTGTCTCTTAGCTCTCTCGGATAACCACAATCCGGTGTATGTAGTACATCAACCACGTACTGCTCAGGAGATGATGCTACCACACCAGCTTTACACTTCCTGCATTCGGATTCGTCCAGGTTGCTAGTCTCTGCGGCATCCCGTCGCAGTCCTTCCGTCATCTCGTTGGATTTATCTTTGCTGTTAATAGTGGTTACTAAACTTGTAACCAAATCCATAAGTCGATGCACTTCTTTTTGTAGAGAAGATAGATCAGCTCTCAAGGTATCGACATCCTCCTTGCACAATAAAGCAGTGCCGGGTTCCACAGAATCATCCATCACGGTAGAAAACCAAAAAAGCTTAGAAATAGTAACAACTGGATAACACAGCCCAAATGGATGTACAATGGACCACACTGCTCGTACACCAGGATACAAAAATTAGATTTAATAAATTCACAGAGTATAAAAGTACAGGTTAAGCGCTTTCAACTGTAGAACACAGTCTTCCTCAGAACAAAGTATTGCACAAAGTTATATCAATTTATACCCATCTAAATTGAATAATAGGATGACTACCTCAGAAAACCGCCAAAGTTTTTAAAGACATATTGTTCTAATATACAACCTGTATGTGTTGTTAATACTACACATCTCATAGCAACATATAATGAATAAATTGTCATAACACCTAACATACACGTAAAAACAATATATATATCTCTCTAATATTGAGTGAAAATGTATGTATAAAAGTATGTCTGTCAAGCTTCAAAAAATATATATGAATTCTTCTGAAAGGGAGTCCAGAACTGATGCAGAGTGCTAAAAGACAGAGAATTACAGCAGGGTGCCATTAGCATAGCAGTTAGTCTGCAAGCGTGTTTGTCTGATGAGCTCATACAGTGACAACAAATAGACAGTGGAGAGAAAAGGACCAGACACCAATCAAGCCCTGCAGAACATCATAGTCTAGAGAGAAGGAGGGGAGGAGTTCATGGCTGAAACAATCCTCTGAGAATGAATAGAGAGGTAGAAAACAAACCACTCCAGAACACTTTCTGTAATACCACACTAGCTGGGTAAACAGTTGAAATGTACTCTGTGGTCCACCATGTCAAAAGCTGTTGTGAGACTAAGTAGGACCAGGAAAGAGTGATATTTCGGATATCAAGACTTCAGTAGATAATGAAGGATCATACCCAGGGCGGTCTCACTTCTGTAATGGGTCTCACAACTGAACTGAAAAAAATGTAACAGTGCCTGCATTTCTCAAGACAAGAATCAAATTGCATGTAAATCACCTTTTCCAAAACCTTATCAATAAAAAGAAAGACTGGTGATCAGGCAGTAATTTTCAAGATCATTATCATGGTCTATTGAAGGCTTTTTCAGAATCAGGGTCTATAAGCCTCCTTCAGAGAAAATGGAAAAATATCTGACTTTGAATTTCACCAGATATTATTACACTCTTCAGGCAAAATATAACTAGCCTGGAAAGTCAAGAGTCAAGTTCTCATGTTGACTGATACATACTAACTAACAAGACTCTTTGTAATCTAGCAAGACATACTAAGGCATAAACCAGAGAGTACAGCCAACTGAATCACAGAGGTCCTCAGGAAGCTCCTTGGACACAATATCAGATCTAATGGAGGCAAGCCTAGCAGTGAATATTCAAGCGGTACGTTCTCATTTATCTGAAAAGGCATCCTCTGGGTTGCAAGACAGCCTGTCAACCACAGAAACAATTGTTGATGGTAAGACGGCTATAGCCTAGATCCTCTGAACAGGTGGGCTGCCTACTGGAGGGAGACCTCTGATTTGTAGAGAGCATAATATTCATGGAATCTAAGCTTGTCCTTCAGGAAGCAGGAATGTCTCCAATGGTGCATTAACCTTCATACAGTCTTAAGAAGAAGGCCAAGCTTTTAATCAAGCTAAAGCTTAGATGTCACAAGACAAACCAGAGAGACACAACAAGGGGCACTGATATTAAATGAGGGAATCAAAGCCACACCAAGCTGGAATACCAAGATAATGATTAAAACAGGCAATTGTCTAGGAAAAACTAAATTACTTTTTAATAGACAGGAATTCTCTAATAAGGACTATGGACCCTTCTTCACCTGACCGTTGAAGTCACCAAAACCAAATAGTTTAGGCTAGTCAAAACCCAGGTGACATTAAAGTCCATTAATTCTTGAAATAATGTATTCACAGAACTAGGTGGAGAATAGATGAGGCAATACCCATATTTACCTCCTACATGCATGGAATATCCAAAGTAGCTGAATTGACTAGATTCAGTTTGTGAGAGTAATAAAATAATCACTATCCCAACCCTGATCTCACCCTAGCATAGAACTCGACTAAACATTAACTCTTGAGCATAGTCGCCGTTAACACTGGAGTGAAATTATCAGCAGGTATGGTCATGTTCCCAAAGCATTTTGGAGATGACAGCTAGCTTATTGTGATCTGGCCTACAGCTACTATGCAGCATCCATGTATGGGCAAAAAGAGATGCAAGTCCCCTCTGTCTACCCACAGACAGTATCAGAGGCCAGATTGTCCAGAAGAAGAGTAAGATATGAGACAGCTGGACATTTTATTCAGTGATGGCAAGAGAGAACTAACATCACCAGTCTTCCCATCTCAAAGATCCTATGGCAAACACAGACAAGGCAAATACTCCTATGCATTCAAAAGATGTGATGGATGACTCTGATAAACACTAAGTATTTGTCTGGGAAGTCAATTGCAACCAGAGGAGCGGACAGCCAAAAGATAGTCGCTCCCACAGAGTGAAATAAAAAGATCAATAAATACAGTGATACCCTATCAGAATATTTTACAATACAAATTACAGAGTAAAAGTGAGAACTGTGCCTTGAGAAATTAAATGGACCTCTGCCGAAAAGCAGATAATACAGGATGATGATGAAAAGTATCCAAACTATAGGGTATAACATAGAAAAGCATTAGCAATGTAAACAAATTTATAAAAGGCACAAATAAGACTGGATACCTAATCCCCCAAAAATATAGATTCACTAGCATAGGTTAGCCTTCATTCTGCATTTTATTCAAAGAATTAAAAGGCAAGTTCTAGGAGTGAGAACATCTATATTTTGATGGAACATAAAGAATTGATCACAATTGATTTTAGGCATCCTATTATGATAGCTGTGCACACTCCTGTGTAGTGTTGACTATGCGCTAACATCCTTCTAAATTCAGAGCATCACTGGTGGTTTCTTGTCTCTCTGAGTTCACAATCCGGTGTAAGAAACTGTTGGCAAGCACAACAGAGTACAGCTAGTCAGCCAGCGCTAAAGGTTGGGAGGAGACAAAAGAAGTAAACACACAGGCTGATAATCATTGGTGAATAAAGGCAAAGCATTATTAAAGGCTAAAAGGTATAAACCACAGAGTTCGGAAATTCAGTTAAGTGAAAGTGATTCAACAGTTAAAGTGAAATGGTGGAAAGTAGAGAGGAGACGCAGGATATATTAGAAAAAACATATGTTTGAAAGAGTTTGTCAGGGATTTGTTTTTTCATAATTTTAGAGAATATGGATAGGCACTTGCAGTGAAACTGCAGCAGCGGACATTTATGTCTGTGTATAGGAGTCTTTAGTTAGAGGCACAGCTGTAATTTTGGACATGTCTAGAACTACTGTGAGTGACCACAGGGGAACATGAGAAGGAAATACAGGAATATTTATAGCATTCAAAGGTACTAAATATAATGGTTAGGCAGGTGAGTCAATTGATGGTCCTATGACTGCTAAGGAAAACTGGGGAGGAAAATAAAGGGACAACTGCAAGTTAAAACTCCTGGAAATGATGTCTTACTTATAGAAATATGGAGACTAAACAAAGCTAAAGTGGTTCCCTACATCCAATAGTGTTCAATTAAGTTTGAAGAAGAGAGCAATACTCCAGACATACAAGCAGGAAGTATTAGTGGTTTAGCCAAAAGAGAGTAGAGCTCTGTGTTTGTCATCTTTGTCTACATCAATATCAGTACTTTCTCATGCTTATAAGTTATTTATGTCAGTTACAGTACTGGCTTTAGTGAAACATATGCTGATGCTGACTGAAACTGACCAACACAGATTTATGGAGGGGGCGGTCATTTGATAATATGTGAAAACTGGGTTACTGATGGCTGCTCAGGAGAACAACGGCAAGTAAGTAATAATAGCATTTGGAGGCATTGACTGCAATGATTTGGAAAGCTATTCTAAGGGGACAGGAGATACAGAGCAGAAAATATCCCTGTCTGTGGACAATGTATTGATACACTAGACAAGACAGAAACAGGATTAAACAGTATTATAGGAAGGGTGAAGGTACAGGGCACCTGCTCAGAGTACCAGCCTGTAGTCAGTGGAAAGCTTTAAAAAGGTTTGCCAGCTTATAATCTGATTTTAAGTGATCACAGCTGGTTATAGACAGGTTATAAACTGCCTTAACAGTCAAACTGTTCTTTTTTGTAAGTAACAAAAGTTTGGCATTTAGATAGCTTACAAGCTATCTATAACTGGAACTCACAATTGCTTATAGATAGCTTGCAAGCTGTCAGATTGTTCCTAGAAATTTCTGACAGTTTACAAGCTATTAAGCAATTATTATTGCATTCAGATGGGTTGGAGGCAACTGAGTGTGTCATCCTGGGAGGCAAATTCCCCTGGCTACAACTCTGGATTTTTTTTTTTAGCTTGGATAATTTTTGCACTTTTTAGAGGATATCAGCCGTGGAATAAATAATGTACCATCATGAAGGCTCAGATAAAAATATGGGTTACTGTTCAAGCATCTCACATCAAATATTTGGGAGTTTGGTTAGGAGAATCAGTACAGGAATCAATGAACTTCGACTTATAGGTTCATAGGAGGTTACTAGGCAAATGAGTCCCTACAAGCCTAGCCATATTTATCCCTAGTTGCCCCAACTGTCAGTGATTAGGTGAGTGAAGTTTGCAGAGGTAAGGATCTATGGTAGTTAATACTGACTTCCTCTGTCCAGGAGGGACATGGGCACCACTGCAGGAGTGATTTTGTGGTCAGCCATCTATTGATCTAATCTGCATTTGAAAAGGGTCAGGGAGGGGCTCTGTTTCAAGTGAACTGGAAACTTGTTCCAGGGAAGTGGCAGTGTCTGGAAGTTGTATCTATCTCTCCAGTAGGACCTGTTCATGTCAGAGGCTAGATTAAGATCCCTGGAGCGAGTGACCCTCCTATAGTTTGATTTATGAATGTGTAGCATTTCCATCAGGGCCAGGTCAGAGACTGCCCTGTAAGCCAGGTACAGGCCTCCCCTTAGCAACCTGTAGGAGACAGAATACAGTGACAGGGCTTTCAGTATTTCTGTGTAAGACTTGTTTTGTGCACACTGTAATTTCTTGGTGAGAAACCTCTGTGGTCCCTCCTATTGTTACAGGTGCCTGGTGAGGTACATGCAAAAGGGAGCCTTGAATTCAATTATTTGTCTGATGAGGGCAGAGTATAATGGAATTACAACATCCTTAGATCTAGATGCAAAGCCTTTACTTATAAGATATGTCACATAGAAAGATTTCATTACTACTGTGGATATGTGGTGGTCAAAGCTCAGATTCATATCAACCTGTGTACCCATATCAAGAACCATTGGGTCTACACTTAGGGGAATGGTGTCTATAATGTAATTAGCAAGGATGTCAGCTTTTCCAAAATGAATAATAATGCTTTTTTTTGCATTTAACTTTAATCTGTGGCTTTGGCAACAATCATTTGTTTGCATTAACCCTGTCTGCAGTATATTAACTTCATTGGGGGACTCAATGATTGCTCTCAATTTGCAATTGTCAGTGAACTTAGTCAGCCATAGGCCGCCCAAGTTTGCCTGGAATTCTGAGAAATAAATACTGAACAGTAAGGGACCCAGCAAACCTCTGGTATGTCACTGGTGACTGATCTTTTGCTAGAGTTGAAATCACCCACTTTGACAGTATGTGTCCTGTCAGTGACCTTCTACAAGCTATTAAGCAATTATTATTGCATTCAGATGGGTTGGTGGCAACTTACTGAATATGTTAATGAAAAACTAAAATCTGATTACAACAAATGAAAATGGTTGGGTTGGAACAAGACAGAGAATACAGTACAAGTGCTTAATTGTTTTGCACTGCCTCTGCACTTTATATGTTCCACTATATTTCGGATTATGGGAAACCTAGAGTGCTGTGAGAAACTGTTGGTGGCTAGTAAAGAAATTAGTGGATTGGAAAAAACTCTTACCTATATCATGTTGTAGATGAAATGAAAATCTTATATTTACTACAGATGAAAACCTATGAATCTAAATAGAAACACCTGTGAATCTAAATAGAAAAGCCATTACAGAGATAGCTTTTGTTTATATTAAGTGAAAAAAGCAAAGCTTCCTTGCATGCTGAGAGGAAGTTGCAGGAATATTAACATGGCTACCGAACAACAAGAAACTGAAATTATGGTTTAATATGATTTTACCTATTGGTTATAGTAATATTGATGCCCTTGGTGAAGGGCATTTGTGGCTCTGGAAAAAGAGAAAACTATGCTGGTGTACTGGGAGCAGGTGAGATTTGATGAAATGTGGTGGTACATGAACCCTGGTTAGGCAAACATTTGGGTTAAACAGTACTTTTAGTTCCAATTGCAGAAAAGATCAAAGAGAACAGATTACGGTGGTTTGGATATGTGCAGAAAAGCAGAAGACAATTTGGTGAGTAAAATTTGGGACAGACAGGAAGAAGGTAAGAGGAAGCGAGGATGTCCAGCAAAGAGGTGGATAGATTGTATGAAAGAAGATCTGCGACAGTCAGGCACGAGTGTTGAAGAAGGCAGGAGTGTGGCACTGAATCGAGAGAGTTATCAACAGCTAACATGATACCCCGACCCCATGTAGAAAAAATAGGAAAAAGGGGGCTGATGATGATGATGATGATGATGATGAGTACTTTGAGGATGGAATTTGAAGAGGTGGTGAGTACTGCAAGAATTGTAAGTTTAAATGAGTTGACAGGGAGGATAATATATTTATTGTTAGAGGCTAGGGGGTAACTTGACAATGACTAAGAAACACTAAAAAATATAACTGTAATGTACTTAGAACAATGCTGCTAGATACCGCTGTAGAACGCTTTAATAATTTATTCTTACAGACCTTAAATAATCTAGTACCAGTGCATAATAAAAGAGTAAAGTCCAACCCTGCACCACGGCTGACATAGGAAACAAAAAAAATCATGATAAAAAGGGATAAAGCCTGGAAACTGGTATAAAAATAGAGTTCAAAATGCCCTTCAGAAATGTAGGCATCTTAGAAGCCTTGCAAAACTATATCAAACATGATAAGCAAACATACTATATCAATCTACAAGACAAACATATATACAACCCAAACCATTTTTACTCATCACTAAATAAACTACTCGACCCTGGCAAGATCACTAGTCCCACTCCAAAAACAGATGATAGAACAGAGTTTATCCTCACTTCCTACTTTATGCAATCAGTATTATCTGTATTAGACACTAACACATCTGCCCCCCCTCAGTCTATCCCCGTCCAATCAAAACCACCCACAGCTATTCAGTTTTAGTCCAGTACTTGCATCACTCATAAGGAAGTTGCTCCTTAAACTAAAAACTACTTCTGTATACCAACTACCATCAGACTACCTAAAAATGGCTGCAGAAGTCATAGCCTTCCCCATATTAATTAATAGGTCCACAGCAGAAAGATACTTCTATCACTGTGGGAAAAAATCCTACATCATATCACTGAACAAAAATAAGAAACTGTTTAACACCGTTTTATAGCGTTGATTGATTTATTTTATAGATGTACTGCTGTTTATCTTGTCTGTACTTATACTATAATTGTATTGCTCAACTAATACGTTAGACAAGAACTTTTGTGCTCATTGCTTTGTTGTAGTAGAATTTTGTCTTTTGTTCCCCATTTGAACATAAAGTGAAAAATGCAACACATCTGAGTGCTATTTTATTTTTTTATTTTTTTATTAATTTAGTTTTTTTAGTACATATGCTTTTGATAACTTTCAGCTTAGAGAAATAGTACAGATTATTGGGCATCCTAACTAAGGGCAGAGATATTATAACAGTGAAGGGACAATTCATTATCCTGAATTTAAAAGATATCACAATGTAGGTAAAGTATTAATAGCAAACACAGAGACTACCACTGTACAAAGAAGCACATTTGCTTGCAGTAATTGTGAACAGTATATTTATGTCTTAAATAATAGTAACTGTATGACGTCTTGATGCTAGACGTTTCTGAGAGTGTAAAGATTTTTGCACAAGTGATATAAAAGAATGGTGTTAGTGCAGAGAATTGTATTTAAGAAAAACAGATGAGTACTCCTAGTCAAATTGTGATGTCTGCAGCAACAGCACAGAAAGTTAAATCTTGGGCATGGGAAGCAGAAGTGAGGAGGGAGCTGGATCCAGTCTGAGGCAACCTGGGCAACTGCCTAAGGTCCTGTGCTTGCTGGGAGGCTCAGCTTGGCATTAAAAGTTACAAAACACTCTACCTCTGCTAACTTCTAGCATCAGCTCGAGACTTTAGCAGCCCAGTATTGGGAAGCATATTTGTGCAGGGGATTTAAGATTGCGGCAGGAATTGAATGAGACCTCAAGAATTCAGACCTTTTGAGCAGAACTACAGCACCATGGAAGTTTTAACAAAACCCCATGGGGATTGTTGTTTTCATTGGACCTCAGGACCTAGTGCAATGTTTTGCAGAATCAAGTGTGCTTTGTGTGTGTGTGTGTGTGTGTGTGTGTGTGTGTGTGTGTGTGTGTGTGCGTGCGTGTGTGTGTGCGTGTGTGCGTGTGTGTGTGTGTGTGTGTGTGTGTGTGTGTGTGTGTGTGTGTGTGTGTGTGTGTGTGTGTGTATGTGTGTGTGTATTCTGTCTATTGGCTGTCCTCACTATGGATTGTATTCCAGTTCAATCCAGATAGCCCTGATGAAGAAAAGAAAATTAAGGAAGGTAAATAGCAGGTGGATTAAAATTAGTAGGTGATAGCAGTCATTAGAGTGTACTACTCAGAAAGTAAGAATATTTTTTCTTCACCAAGTCCCATCAGCAGAACATAAAATGCAGGGAAGGCAAATCACATGGGGATTACAATTAGTCAGTAGTAGCAGTCATTAGAGAGTTATACTCAGAAAATATGTTTTTATTTACCTGTCTGTTAATTAACTTGCTCAAAGTAAAATAACAGGCAAATGGAGCTAGAAAGAATCAAGCCATGTATCCTTGACAACAGGAATCAGGTTATTAAGAGCTTAGAGCCTTAATCCAATTGCACTAGCCTTCCTTGACAGTCAGTTAGTAATGCGAGTCATTAGAGTGTCGTTATCATTCAGAGAAAGCATTTCAATTTAATTAGAGCTATATGGCACTTATGGCTCTGAGCTATTGACAAGCTGCTTCCTGTAGTAAAAATTACAGGGTCTGAATCAGTCTACCTTCATTAGCCAACTGCACACCTTTGAAAAGGTGAGTCACACAGTGCACCTAGGAGATGGCATAATAATTAAGGTGTTTACCTTACAAGCACAAGATGCAGGGTTTGATTCTCACATGGGGTAATTGGCTAGGCTTAAAATGGCCCACAAGGGCAATTAGCCTAGTACTAATCTATGAATCTATGAATCCTGAGAAGGAGCGCTTCGTACAGTGAGTTTACCTAGTTAGCAAATGGATAAAAGAAAATGGTGTTTACAACGTGTACCTTTATGTCTTCATTACTTTTGTCTTTGTCCAGAATTCTTGAGCAAAGACGTTAATGCAAATCATTTAATTCTAGCAACTTTCTAAGTATATAAAAGAAATATTTAATACCTGAATTTTGACTCTTTGTCTCTTATTTGAGCTAAGACTTTGAGAGGGGAGAGTGGGGTTGCAATGGGTTCCACTGTGGTTTTAACAGCAGTGAGCGGAGATAAATTTATGATCCATTATATACGAATGTATTTATTCACGTTCTCAAACAAATGTCTGAGGAATTCATGAGTGTGTGTGTGTGTGTGTGTGTGTGTGTGTGTGTGTGTGTGTGTGTGTGTGTGTGTGTGTGTGTGTGTGTGTGTGTGTGTGTGTGTTTGCATAAATACTTGGTTCCAGCAACCCACAATAGTTATGTTGTAAGCAAAGAATTGATATTATCAAGCAGGAACATTATCATATGAGACATATTCTTTGGATACAGTCCTTTGTTTTGGATACAGTCCCTTGGATACAGTCCCTTGTTTTGTTGACTGTTGACAGTCTGTTTATTTTTGGCTTTGGCTGTGAAACTGGACAGCATGAGGTCTATGAGTTTACTGTTGATATTTTAGCAGCAGTACATTTTAATTATTTTTTTTTTGCAGGTATACAGGTGAGAAATTCACTATTTTGGGTTATAGCAATATATATAATAAGTATTCCTAATGAATATGGCTGTGAGCTGCTTCTGTAGTGCAGTGTTTAAGTCCCACAACCTTCATTTGTCTCCTGTGTGACCCTGACCATGTCACTTTACTAGGCAGTGCTCCTAGCCTGCCCCTGAAAAGTGCCACTTGCATCCAGTGAGCTGCCGAAACTGTTTGCAAATGCATTGTACATTTGTCTTTTGAATTCCTGTACCATTCACATAGATGCTAATTTGTGCCTTATTATATGGTGTTTGACCATGAGTCCTAGCAAATGCCTTGTAGTTTAATACATTGCAAGATACTTTTCCAATAAACGTGAGTTTCAAGGGAAGAGTTGTTTATTGCTGCTCATAGTCTGTTTTCAGTGTGAGACTGTTTTATTTGGCAAATGGTTGACAGTATTTATGCTGTAAATTTGAAATAACAGTCTTAAATCTGTGTGATAATTGAAGAAGTAAAAAAAAAAGAAATAATATTTGCACTGATGGGTATGAATAGTGTTTTTTGGTAATTGAGGAGAGACAGCCAAGTAATGGGATATTGTTATGACTGGGGGTGGGGGTGGGGTGGGAGGGCAGTCCATTTCTCTGTCTAAGATCCCATCTTACCATGATCCAGCAATGGGTGAGGCAAGGACACTCTGACCGATATAGTAAATATCTGCCATTTCTAGTGTGTGCCAGACTGCAGCTGGTAAACTGATTTCATCTTTCACAGCTCTCTTCCTAATTAGATTTACTTCCTTTTACAACGTTCAAGCCATAGCTGGTTGGCTGATGTGGGTGACTCTCTCTGTGTAGTGTTTACTGTTGCTGGTAGCTAACTTTCTTTGACATTGTGATATTTTGTGAGGTAGGGTATGACAGTACCTCAGGGGGTGTTGTGACCATCATCTCATGCTTTTACTTCATTACACATACCTGTGGTAGTGTAGATACCTGTGCTCTATTGTACCTACAGTGTGGTAGTATAGGTTACTGCCCTAGCTGTTTGCACTCTGCCCTTCTTTTGCTTTATTACACATACAAATTGTAGTATAGTATGTGACTTAGGTTGTGGCCATCATCTCAGGCTTCTGCTTTCTTGAACAGAGATGATGAAAAAGCTGAACTACAACCATTAAGAAATGTATATTTAATAGCAATAGCAAAGCCTTCGAGTTATAGCAAACTCTTTATTAGTGTATCAAACAGTTCATTCAGAATACATCTCAATTTAAAAGTCACACAGTTTTGCATTGTAAACTGTATCCCAGACATGCCAGTAAATGATATGTGAAGGCTTGAGTACCCCTTTTTGTTTTTCAGCACAGACAGGGTGAGTGGAGAATTCTGCTGGCTGCTGATGGAGATAGCAGGAACTAATGACCCAGCAGAGTTAGTTGCCTTCTCCTCACCTGTATTTTTTATGATGTGCCAGGTATGGGATCTTCTCATTGATGGCACCCTTTCCTCTGTGTCCTTTCATGCAGGTTGTGGCAGTCATTCTGAACCACAAATATGCCAACCACCACCTGCTGTAGCCCTTTCCACAGCTGTGGCTGAGGCAAGTGAACACCACAAAAGCCTCCTGCTAGAGGGAGGATTTTAACCAAATCCAAGCAGGTATCACACCCCTGTTGCCTGGCCCAGCTTGGTCAGAAATGGATTATATGGAACAGACAGTGGTTGACTGGGCAGTGGCATGCTGGGTCACCATGACTCAACAGCAGCTAGCTAATGGCATCAACATCCCCGAACCAGTACCTCCATCAACTGTGCACCCAATAATGTCACATGGGTCCAATCAACTTCTGACATGCTTCTCGTATCTCTTCCTGTTCCCAGCCAGTTCCTAGCCATTTGTCTACTTTCTGTTTGTATGTTTATGTGTATCCCCATCTTGACTTTGTGAATGTACATCCATCCTTATATATCCACGTGTCTTTGTTGCACCTGCTGCCTAACCTTCCACTCATTTCCTCCCACACCTGCTTTTAATCTTTCCACGCTTCATTTCTCTCTCCATATAGAAAAATGTGGGCTTTCTCCACAAAAATATATGCCCTATATTCTTCCCCAGTCCTGTTTTGCCTTACTGATTGCCTAGTGTTTTCCATTTCCTATTTTCCTGTTCTAAATATTCCGTCCATTTCTTTGAACCAGTAAGGTGTCCATCTTGCTGGGCAGCCACTAACTGGTGTTTCACATCTGCTTTATATTTTCCTTTGTACCAAACAGTGGCTTGTTGTGATACCTGCTGAAGCTTTTTTATATGTTCTCATGGGTTTACAGAATGAGACATTACACTGCTTCCTTTCTCTTCTTAATAGACCCTCAGCTACATCTATCTGCTTTGCATGCAACATTTCCTTTCTATCTCATTTAACTCCTTTAATGTATTTATTGCCTATTAACTCAGTATAGTCCTGCTTAGCCATTCATGTCTATTTTACATTGTTTCTACCACATGCAATGACCACACTGCAATCTGCAACCCTGAAGTGCATTTTACCAATCTGGGCTACATGTATATTCAGGGATAGGATAAAGGAACACATGAATGGCACTGACATTCACAATTATGCATTGTGCATTGTATAAATGTCTTTCCCTGACAGGAAATGAACATTATTTTAAATTTCAGGGGTTTGTTGCAATATTTATTAAAGAAAGTGACTGTGCAAAATAAGCTTTTACATTTAGAAATGAAATGGCAGAACCTTTAAAAGTGTAAATGTCATAAGGATTAAATGAAATATTGCCTTTGGTCCTTTGTTTGAATCAGAACTGGCCTCATTTTATATTAATTGATTTATTAAATCCTTACTTGTTTTAAAATACTATCCTGTAATTGTCAGTGTTTTAAATATGTGCTGTAAACATTTTTTTTTAATTTCAGAAAGCAGAAAGTGACTGTCAAATGCAAAATTGTACCTTGGAGATGAAATAAAATGAGAGTTTTCTTTATCCGGAACTATGTTCTGCAGCTTGCATGTCAGCAACTTGAGAGCTCTACATTTTATATTTTTATGTCTGCTTTCACAAAGCACTTAGGATCCCTTCCCTGAAATTCCGGAAATGATTACTGTCAGCTGTAAGCCCTGTCTAAGCCATTTTCCCAATGGCAGTAGCCCTTTCAGATTCAGAGAGAGGACCTTCATAGTAATTCTATGCAGTCTGTGGAGTCATGACAGTCAGCTGTCTCCACAGTTGAACAACATGCAAAGGAGGCATTTTGGGGTCTGGCCTAGGCTAATTAGCCATGTGCTCTCCCCCACAAGTGCCTGAAGTAATACATTTACGCAGCTGAGTGACAGTTATTTCAGCCAAAAGGTTGCTTTCACAGATTACTTTCAATGGGTGAGTGCATTAGAGGTAAGTGCCCAGGAGTTTTGTAGGCAGGTAGTGGAGATGTGTGTGTGTGTGTGTGTGTGTGTGTGTGTGTGTGTGTGTGTGTGTGTGTGTGTGTGTGTGTGTGTGTGTGTGTGTGTGTGTGTGTGTGTGTGTGTGTGTGTGTGTGATTGTGTGAGTGCATGTGGAGAGATGAGTAGTCTCAGCTGAGTCTGTGTATGTGTGTGTGTGTTTGACTCTATGTCTGCTGGGTGGTTACAGTAGATGCTTCTGTGTGTGTGTGCTTGTGCATGTATGTGTTTGTGATTGTGATCCTGTAAGGGGTGGGAGGCTGACCTATTATAGTGTCTTTGCGTGTGTGTGTGTGTGTGTGTGTGTGTGTGTGTGTGTGTGTGTGTGTGTGTGTGTGTGTGTGTGTGTGTGTGTGTGTAGACAGTTTGCCATAACTATAGACCTCCCTAGTAAGTAAACCCTGCAATACTGGAGGCACTGTACATCAGGGGAATTTTTAATATTACCCAAAGTAATTTAAAAAAGTTAGTAGAGCAACAGGAGGTTTGGCCACATAAAATATCCATGGGGGAGGCATAATAGACACTAGGAAATTTTAATATCAGCATGTTAAGAATACTGAAGCTACCATATTTCATTTTTCTGCCTGTTGTATTGTTATATATCCATGTCAGGGGAATAAAGTCTACCCAGAAATGAAAAGTATTGTATTTTTGTCATATCTTGATCATCTAGGAAGTACTAATGTTTTACCATCATTCTGTTTGCTCTCATTTCTTTTTTTATTTGCTAAGCCCAATAATGGACTGAGAGAGATTTTTATTTTGCATATGAATTTGCTATGCTTTTACAAAGCACTTTATGTATTAGGCTAGAGGCAGTAAATCAGATAGCTCAGATAGCTAGACTCCACTCATTTATAATGACAGTGCCTTGAGTCACTAGCATCTTAAACTGTATCCAGAAACAGTGTGAATATTTTTCTAAGTTATTCTGAATTATGCACACTGTAAGCTGTTAAGAAGCCTTTCATGGTGCATTTAAACCTTCTTCCAGATAAAGTTATAATATTAAGTAGGTGCTGGGTCTAGCAATTCTAGTTATTAGTGAATGACTGTGAATACTTCACAGACTAGTATGGCAACTTTAAGAAACTTCTAGTATTCCATATTGTCCTTAATATTCTACTGCCATGAGATAACAGCAACACTTTCATGGTCAGAAGTGAGCATATTTAGTGCCTACTTTGTCTAGTGTTGAACTTTAATTGAGACTCGATCTTCTAATAAATGTTTTTTCAACAAATAAATCTTTGTAACTGAATTTAATTTTAGCACTGTATGTACTTTATAACATTTTTCTGATCTCAGCAAGACATATTCTCAGGATGTAAAAGTAATGGGCTCTACCTAATAGTGGACGCCAAAGAAAGTGTGTATAGGGTACATATAAATGCCCTGCTCTTTCCCATGATGTTTTTACAGCTGATGGACACTTTGTGCAGACATAGGAAGTCATAAAATATCCAAAGCAAGACAGGCAGTGCTTCTATGCAGTTGACCAGACCTCTGGGGCACATAAATGAACAGCACAGCAACTGTGCAAGCAGATGCATCCCTGCAGTGAAACTGATACAAAGAAGTGCTAACCACAATCCATAGTGCAGCCACTTGTCACATTGCATGAATTCGCAGACTAATGCATCCCAAAATAAAACAATATATGCAACAGTTAAGCTGCGTATCCTAGCACATACCTCAGCACAATGAGACAGGTGCCAGATATAGCCACATACTCCTTCAGTATTTACAACTACTGTGCTATGGTGTCCACGTATGAAGAGCGGAAGGAGTTATATAAGAAAGTAGGAAATGAGGAACAACAGCAAACAAACAGACAAATTGTAGAAAATATATAAGCATGTGCACAATGTGAGGGAAGGAAGGCAGTCATCACTTTCTGGCGGGATGGTGTCCCATGCATTGCTTTATATAGAAGAAAGGAAAGGGAAGAGGGGAAGGGTGAAAAGAGAAGCAGAGCAGGAAAGTTGGATAAGATGGGGTTGAGAGGCAGAGAGACATACAGAACCGCAAACCATAATGGGTAAATATCCATGCACTAGGATGGTGAGACAAGGCAAAATGGAAACACAGAGTATCCATCACCTCAAGAACCCCTGTTTTTGCCTCCCATGACATGCTTCCCACATCTGATGTATGTAGACATCCATGTATCATTGTGTCTTCCCACATCCGATGTATGTACACATCCATGTATCATTGTGTCTTCCCACATCCGATGTATGTAGACATCCATGGATCATCGTGGCTTCACACATCCAATATATGTAGATATCCAGGTATCATTGCTTCTTCCCACATCCAATGTATGAAAACATCCATGTATCTTTGTCAAAGTCAAAGTAAACTTGATTATCATTTAGGACTACACAAGTTCAGTCTAAACAAAATTCCAAGTACCAACTCACCAGAGAGTACACGGGAACCAAGGATAACAAGAACAATATAACATTTCATTTTAAAAAACATTTCCAATACAAGACCCACAGAAGGGTAAATAAACCAATAAAAACAGCAAAAAACACAAGCCCCCCTAGGCAGTCATAAGAAGACTACTGTACATTAGCAGCATGACAGAGCAGGAGTGCACATGTCAAGATTTTTCTCTTTGTTCAGGTGCATCAGACAAACAGCAGGCAATTGTACATGAATTAGAAAATATATTGCTACATCAAAGAATAGAAAAAAGATATTGCACACTTTTCAGCTGAGCTACATATTGTGAATGATTATTGACTAAAATAATTGGTTGCTGGTATCAGAGTTTATAAGTCTCAACACTGTTGGGTAGATGTTTAAGTATCTGGTGGTCCTGCAGTGGATACTCTGATATCTCGTACCTGAAGACAGTTGTGTAAACCAACTGTGTGCAGGGTGAGAGGGGTCATGAATTTTTTTGGATGCACATTTAATGCTGTGAAGAGACCCTGGATTGATGGCAAGTTGGTGCCCATGATTTTTTTGGCAACTCACATCACTCTCTGTACCGTTTTCCTTTCTGCTGTGGTACTGTTCCCAAACCAAAACTGTGAAGCTACTAGTGAGAATGCTCTCAACTGCTCCTCTGTAGATTGTGCTGAGTAGGTGGGAGCTTTGCTTTTTTGAGCCTTCTGAGAAAGTGGAGACGTTGGTGTGCTTTTTTGACCAACTGTTCCATGTTCACAGTCCAGGAGAGATCCTCCAAAATGTGCACCCCCAGAAACTTTGTAGATTTGACCGTTTCCACCTCTTCACCACTTATCATGAGCAGTTAGTGTGTTGTTGACCTTTTCCTGAAGTTTGTAATCATTTCTTTTGTTTTATTGACATTCAGGTTAAGGTTGTTCTTAGCACAACAGTCAATCATGAGTAGACCTCATCTCTGTAAGCTCTTTCATCTGCCCCTATGATGAGGCCCACAACCATAGTATCATCTGCAAACTTAATGATGTGATTGGTGTTGTATTTTACAAAACATTCATGGGTGAGGATGGTGAACAACAGAGGGCTTAGCACACAAGCCTGAGGAACATCAGTGTTGAGTATTATACACCCTGAAGTGTTGTTGCCCACACATGTTTTCTCCAGTCTGTTCCTCAAGACATTGAGGAACCAACTGCACATGAGCTTGCTAACTCCAAGATGTACAAGCTGTCAGTAAGCTGCATTGGAACCCTTGTATTGAAACCTGAGCTGAAGTCAATAAACAACAGCTTGATGTAATTGTTTCTTCCCTTCAGATGGTCAAGTTGAGAGGTGAAGTGTCATTGAAATAGCATCCACAGTGGATCTGTTAGCCCGATAAGCAAACTGTAGAAGGTTGAAGGTGGGTGGAAGGTTTGCTGACAGGTGCCTTTTAACTAGCCTCTCAAAGCATTTCATGACATCTTAAGTTAGAGCAAACAGTCTGTATTTATTCAGGGAGGCTGGGTTAGCTTTTTTGGAGAGAGGGACAATATTCGTCACCTTGAAACAAGAGGGAACTTTGCCAAGAATAAGGGAGGTGTTCAAAATATCAGTTAGAGCTGAGCATAGCTGGTCTGCACAGCCTTTAAGTACTTTTGCCAGTATTTTATCAGGACCAGCAGCCTTCCTGGGGTTCACGTTCTTAAGCTGAGATCTCACTTCATTGGAGTTAAGTCTGAGCACCCCAATAGGTAGCCTTGTAACAGCCATGTTGTTCTTCTCTTCAAATCTGCCAAAGAAGGAGTTTTACCTTTTCAGGAATTCAGTCTTGTGTTCACACTGAGCTGACCTGGATTTATAGTCTGTAATCTATTGTATCCCTTGCCAGAGACTCCTGGTGTCCCTCATGTCTGCAAACTGACTTTGTAATTTCGTTCTATATTCTCTCTTGGCATCTTTAATACCCTTTTTTAGGTTTGCTCTAGCTTTGCTGAGACCCTTCAGATCCTTAGTCCTGAATGCTGCATTTCTTGCCTCCAGGATATCATAGACTTTGTTGTTGAGCCATGCCTTTTGGTTTTCTCTGATTGTGAGGCTTTTGATGTTAGATACATCATCAACACACTTAGTGATGTAAGTTGTTACTGCTTCCATGTAATCATCTATGTTCACCTGTTCATCTGACATAGCTGCCTCTTTGAAAATGTCCCAGCAGGTACTATCAAAACAGTCTTGGAGCATTCCAAATCCCCCCATGCCAGACCCTGATCTGCTTAACTGTGGGCTTTTCTCTGATCAGAGCTGGCTTGTAGGCTAGTAGAAGCATGATGGTAAGATAGTCAAAGCTTCCTAAGTTAGGTTGTTGTATTGCTCTGTAGGCACCTTTGATGTTGGAATATACCTTGTCCAGAATGTTTGCACCCCTTATAGGAAAATCTACAAATTCATGGTAGTGGGGTAGTATCTCTCTCAGATCCAATTGATTAAAAAGACCAGCAACCATATGTGCAAAGTCTGAGGTTTTCCTCTGCAGCTCACAGATAAGAGTTATAAAGATTGTTTAGGGCCTCATTGGTGTTTGTACTGGGTGGAATGTATACCACTGTTACATATATTCCATTTAGCACTCTAGGTACATAAAAGGGTCTACATTTTAAGGACAGGAACTCTAGATTATCAGAGCAGTGTGACTAAACAGTCTCACGGTTCTTACACAATCTTTCATTCACATAGATGCAAACTCCACATCTTTTGGCCTTTCCACACAAAGCTTGACATCTGCCTGCATGAAAGAGTGTGAGACCTTCTAAGCTAACAGCACTATCATCTTGTTATTCAGTAATCATCAGTAAACAGGTATATCTCACCTTATTTTTGCTGTAGATTTCCAGCCTCAGGTCATCCGCTTTTGCTAGCAGTATTGAAGGCAGAGCAGGCCTGTGAGGATTTTTTCAGATTTGCAGCAATTCCAGCCCTGCTGCCCTGTTTTGTGGTTCTTTGACATATTTTCCTCTTTTGTATTGTCCTGAGTGTTCCAGAACCTTCTTTCACATGCTGTAGGCACTTTAAGGTATGCTGGGTTAAAATACACAGCTGCAATATTTCTGTGAGTGTAGTAGGCCTCAGGAACTCTGCTGACTGCAGGAAATCTAGCCAGCAGCATGAAACTGTTAACTGCTTAATTTCCAGAAGCTTCTGTCTTCTGTAAATTAATGTACTTCCACTTAAAAACCCAGAAAGTGATTTTTCTCAAAGTTTGGTGTGAAAAAGAAGACAGATTAAGCATATCTCTCTCTGATGAGCCAAAATAGCCACAGCCACACAGGGCGCCACCATTTTTTTTTGTCTCTTCCCACTTCCAATGTATGTAGACATCCATATATCATTGTGTTTTCCCACATCTGATGTATGCAGACATTCATGTATGATTGTGTTCCTAGCCAATTGTGTCAATATTATTGTGATTGACTGTTACTTCCATCCTGTGCAGTGTATGTGGGAATCATACCTCTCAACCTGTTTGCCCAAAATTTCTGGACAAAGCCAAAAATAAGGTGGGACAAAAGCTCAAAATCAGGGGCAGTTTTTAAATATTACTCTGACTCACTTAAAAATCTAATAGGACAACAGGTTTGGTATCAACATGCATTTTCTGAACAATACATATGAAACAGTGTTGCCAGGTATTATTAGTGTACTGTAATTCACAGCGATTTACAGAAAATCAAAATTTTACAAGGGAGAAGGTAAAAATATGAGGCAAAATCAGAGACATTTTGCAAAATTAGATATAGCTGAGACCATGTATTCTCCAGAATAGAGTGATATTAGCCCTGCATGCATCATGTTAACCCTGTGTGGCACCACCCTATCACTATGCCCTTTTCCTGGTCCACAGGTCTGGACTGTTCAAATTATTCACCTGTGCTGCCATGTATTGTGCCTGTCACTGTCTGTGGAGTGTTGTGTGGCTGCCATTTGCTGTGGGTCAACCTCACTGTCATTGGGCAATGATTTTGCTGTGCCTTCCATGCAAGTTGTGTGCGTGTGTGTGTGTGTGTGTGTGTGTGCGTGCGTGCGCGCGTGTGTGTGTGTGTGTGTGTGTGTGTGTGTGTGTGTGTGTGTGTGTGTGTGTGTGTGTGTGTGTGTGTGTGTGAATCTGTGTGGTGGGTTGCCATACCTCTAAATGACTGTGCTCAAGACTTCTAAATAAAACCAGGAGGAACAGTAGATGACACCAGGGAGACTTTTAAGTATTTTTCTAAGTCTCATAAAAAGTTAATAGAGCAACTGGTGTAGCATCACAATGCAGTTTCCGAACAATTAGAATAATGAAACTCTAATGTCTAGCATTACTGACTGAAATCATTTGTGATTTACAAGGAGCAGAGATAAAATATGAGGTTACTTCAGGGACATTCTGTAAACTCAGGTATGATGGTGTGTGTATGTGTGTGTGTGTGTGTGTGTGTGTGTGTGTGTGTGTGTGTGTGTGTGTGTGTGTGTGTGTGTGTGTGTGTAACCTGAGATGTTGTGAGTTGTTATAAAAATGACTGTGAGCATTACTGTTTAGTATATTTTTGTAACTTATAATTCCCAGTTTAAGACCTAGGAACTAATGAATGCTACCAATCGTTAAGCACTCTTCTGAGCATTGTTAAGATTTTGCGCTAGAGTAGCACGGAATCAGGATTTAACTTGACCATTTCCTTGAGTGTAATCATGGCACTCTGTGCACTACAATGCAATTATGGACAGACATTATTAGATAACTGGAGGCATCAGTTGGATGATCCAAAACAAATAATACTAAGTATTAATCAATAAAATGCAGCAGCAATGATCTCTAATCCTATAAAGTGATCCTATGCATTCTGCTCCTTGCAGCTTGGCAAACAACTAGGCCTTATATACAAGCAATTTCATGAAACTGAAATAAAACATTTTGTTGTGTATTGTATACTGCAAACTTATGAAAGGACTGCTCTGTATGCTTCCTCAAGATCATATTTATTTGTTTATTTTCTTACTTAACGTTTGTTTACTGGGAAAGTTTGACTTGGAAAAAAAAACAATTTTCAGCAGAGGCCTGGGGAGAAACTCACCAGATGCATGTGTTTATAATGTGGCAGAAAAATGGACCACCTGGAAGAAACTGCAGGGATGACATGCAGACTCTGCACAGAAGGCACCCTAGCCAAGAATTGAACCGGAGAACCACTTGCTGTCAAGCGACAACATTACTGCTGGACCACTGTGCCATCCATAGTATGCTAGAAAATCATGCAAGCCATAGCAGAGACACATAATGCAATGGAAGTAGGTTTTTAGTTGACAGAGTGCACTGTCAGAGATGTTATTGGTTTATACATATGCTATTCTGTACTGAAGTCTGGCAATAACCTTAGCACTCTATGGTGATCATGTAGGTGTCATTAGCTCTTGGGGATGTGTGTGTGTGTGTGTGTGTGTGTGTGTGTGTGTGTGTGTGTGTGTGTGTGTGTGTGTGTGTGTGTGTGTGTGTGTTTGCTATGATCATAGATTTGAAACTTCAAACGTTTTCAATGGAGAATGCCATACATTGCATAACAGGAAATGTATTGTTTTGCTCACTGCAGTGCAATCTTGGAGTTGGTATATTTATTTAGCAACTGATGTGAAGGGGTACAAGAAATGTAAAAACAATTTTTTGTTTTTTTATTGCTATTTTGAAGCATTTGCAGTTTTGAAACTTCGAGCTTGTAAAGTAGATCTGTGCATGTGTGTGTGTATGTGTGTGTGTGTGTGTGTGTCTCTTTCTCTCTCTCTCTAGATATATATATATATATATATATATATATATATATTTATATATATAATTTCAACTCAAAAAACTCAAACATAGAAAAGTGGATAAACAAAAATCAAAACCATAAACCACTTTGGCCCACTGGAGAATGCCACAACAACAGTACACAGCAGCAATAGCAAATAAAAATCCACTCAGTAGCATCAAATAGTTCTAGTCCGCTTTCATCTGCTGACTTCTTCAGAATACAGTTTACTCTGTCAAAACCCTTATTTATAATGCAAAATCAATTGAATCAACTAAATCAATTAAACAATTAACTATCAATTAATACTTATTTAAAAGTGTGCATCAAAAATACCTAGTTAAAAGCAACAGAATATAAAACATACATAAAGTGTTAATCACATTTTATTCCTTGTTGTCTTAAAAAACATTTAACATTCACATTTTCATTTAAGCCTGGGGCTCTATAAGCACGCAGAAAGGAGGTTATACTCCAAATACCATGAAAGATAATTAAGATAAAGAAAAAAGGAAGTCAACCTTCAAATTAGATATGTCAGTTGATTCAAATATGAAACAAAAAATTATTGGAAATAATTGGAAAATATTACAGGGTAATCCAGATTTAAAAAAGACACTAAGTGACCATCCTAATTTTGTGTTTTACAAAACTAAAAGCTTTAAAAATTGTTGGAAAAATCAGATATAGGTACAGACCTAGTACACACAGACAGAGAAACTGGTATGTACAAGTGTGGTACATGTAAAGTATGTCAGTATATCTATGTTACCAAACATTTTTATAGGAAATCTCAGTTTTAATATATATTTAAAAGAAAGGTACACTTGTAAAACTATAGGATTGATTTATATAGCATTATGTTCTGGATGTCTTAATTTTTATGTAGGTATGACCACGTGTAATTTAGAAAAGTGCATTAAGGAACACCTGTATAGTATTAAGACCAAAGATAAAAATAATGCACTAATTAAACATTAAATTATTTGTTCCCAACACAAAAAGTTTTTGTTATCAATATTAAAACATGTCCCAATAGATTCAAGGGGAGGGAGTTTTAAGTACAAGTTAGAAACTTGTAAAGCTAGGTGGCAAATAAAGTTGTGTGCTTATAGAGCCCCAGACTTAAATGAAAATGTGAATATTAAATGTTTTTTAAGACAACAAAAATTAAAAATGTGACTATTAACACTTTTTGTATGTTTTATATTGTGCGCTTTTAACAATGTATGTATTTTTGAGATACTCTTTTAAATAGGTATTAATCAATAGGTGATTGTTTAATTGATTTAATGGATTAAATTAATTTTGTATTATAAAAAAGGGTTTTGGCAGCGTAAACTGTATTCTGAAGAAGACAGCAGATGAAAAAGCGGATTAAAATTATTTGACGCTATTGATTGGATTTTTGTCTGTATTACTGCTGTGTACTGTTGCTGTGGCATTCTCCAGAGGGCCAAAGTGGTTTTTGGTTTTGATTTTTGTTTATCCACTTTTGTATTTTTGAGTTTTTTTGAGTTGAAATTATACATGGCCGAGTCTGGAGATGAACTGCTCAATTTGGTGGTACATTCTGTACCAGATAATCAAGGCAATTTACTTAAAGTCTTGATTTCAACAGTAGAAAGCATGCAAAAGACTTTAAAAGTCTTGATTGCTCAAAACAAAACAACTACCAATCCAGGATCTTCTGGTAGTTGAGTTACTTCAGAAGAAGTCTGGACAATAGTCAACATGGACATTGCCAAGGGATCCAGGCAAGTGGCGAATGCTAATAAAGAAAAAACTGCAACATTTCTGGTGAAACAAAACAGTGATCCATTCAGCAGTCAAGATGGAAATTTATATGATAAACATATTAAAATTAAAGACTTTAGGGAACATTTATTTAGCTTAAAGTCTTAAAAAATATAGAGCCTTTGTAATAGAAAAAAGTATTTCGAATGATGTATTTCTTTAGACATTGTTCCTAAAGGTTTGAGTTTATTCAAGTGTCCCAATGATATTTCTACGAACTGGACTACCTTTTTTAATGACTGTGGACTAAAGTTAACGAAAATGTTAATTAAGCACAATACCATTAACATGGGTCTTATCAAAAACAAAATATTTTCTATTGACAAAACAGTTAATAAAGTATTGAAACAAGTGCCTCAGCTTCAAAACGAATACATTGACATTATTCAAAATGTTGAGAAATTTGAAAAAACTAATTATTATTAGAAAGAACAAAAGTTACAATATGACCAACTGACTTATGCAAACATTAATATCATTTCCAACTGATTTCAAAGACCAACCAACAATGATGCTGCCTCTTTAAGATGAACAAACAGGTTTTCAGTTATGGCCAGTCAACATGGAAACGTCTTTGGGCATGCTGATGTGACTGAAGAGGAAGTTACTGAGGAAAGCATTGAGTCTGTTAATGTGGAGAAAACATTGGAATTATTTTAGAAACGAAACGAACAAGATGAGACAAGTACTAACTCAACTAATATACCCAATTCTTCAAAAAATGGAAAGGGCAAAAAGAAGATGAAAAAACGATAGGGTTTAAAGATATTTTAAGGACTATCGTATCTAACCGGTATGAAGTGAAGATAGTAAATTTATCTGACATTGAATTAAGTACTGAACATTACAAAGTATTAGAATTTGGACATAATTTTATACAAAGTCATTGTGCTGATTTAACATCTACTCTTTTGCAAGATATCAACAGTAAAATTTATAGGAAACAAACATTTTCTAACAACTATTTACACTATAGAAGTGTCCACCCTCATTTTATGAAAAACAACATTCCTAGAGGACAGTTTATGCGAGCATCTAGGATGACCACACAAGATAATGAATTTTTGAAAGAAGTAGCAACAGTAATTGATATGTTTAAAGAAAGAGACTTTGAGGAGTATTTATTATATGAAGTAGCTTCAGAAATTTATGAAAAAAGAGATTCCGACTACAAAGCTATTTAAAAGGAGGTTATACTAAATATACCACAAAAGATAATCAAAATAAAGAAAAAAGGAAGTCAGCCTTCAAATTAGATATGTCAGTTGATTCAAACATGATACAAAACATTATTGGTAACAATTGGAAATAAATATTACAGGGTAATCCAGATTTAAAAAAGGCACTAAGTGACCATCCTAATTTTGTGTTTTACAAAACTAAAAGCTTTAAAAATTTGTTGGAAAAAACAGATATAGGTACAGACCTACTACGCACAGACAGAGAAACTGGTATGTACAAATGTGGTACATATAAAGTATGTTGGTTTATCTATGCTACCAAACATATTTTTTTATAGAAAATATTAGTTTTAATATATATTTAAAAGAAAGGTACACTTGTAAAACTATAGGATTGATTTATATAGCATTATGTTCTGGATGTCCTAGTTTTTATGTAGGTATGACCACTTGTAATTTAGAAAAGCGCATTAAGGAACACCTGTATAGTATTTTTCCAAAGATAAAAATAACACACTATTTAAACATTCAATTATTTGTTCCCAACACAAAAAGTTTTTGTTTTCAGTATTAGAACATGTCCCAATGGATTCAAGGGGAGAAAGTTTTAAGGACAAGTTAGAAACTTGTGAAGCTAGATGACAAATAAAGGTGTGTGCCTATAGAGCCCCAGGCTTGAATGAAAATGTGAATATTAAATGATTTTTAAGACAACAAAGATTAAAAATGTGACTATTAACACTTTATGTATGTTTTATATTGTGTTGCTTTTAGCTATGTATGTATTTTTAATACACTCTTTTAAATAGGTATTAATTGATAGTTAATTGTTTAATTGATTCAATTAATTTTGTATTATAAATAAGGGTTTGGGCAGAGTAAACTGTATTCTGAAGAAGTCAGTAGACAAAATCCGATTTTTATTTGCTAATGCTGCTGCTGTGTACTGTTGTTGTGAAGTTCTCCGGAGTATATATATATATATATCTGTACTTGTACTACCTGTACCTACCAACTAGGTAGCCTGTGTAATGTCACCTTGCAGCAGGTACTGATGCAACTGAGAGTTATATCATACATGTGAATCATGCTAATTGCCTAAGCGCTGTGTAGACACATTGCTTATAATCCCATATGTATCACACTTTAACTGGCAATTCATAGAACAGTAGCCTTTCCTCTTCCCCACATCTGTGACTGTGTACTTGGTGGGACATTCATTGCTACATGTGTGCAATCTATGACACCAGTATTTCATAGAGGTGAATGATGTAAAAGCCATGGATAAGGGCAATTAGAAACTAGAGAGTATCCTGCACATCTAGAAGCATTATGTCAAGAAACATGATCAATATTCTAGATGGACAGACCTAATAAATACCTAATGTGTCCTCTCTTTATCACTGAAAGGGCCCTTTAGCTAGGACAGAAAGTGATATAAATACATTGGCTTCTGTGATGGCTTTCTTCTGTATTCTGAATGTAGGCAATGCACAGCAGTTAAATGCCATACAATGCCCATGTATACATGGAACCAATCAATAATCAGTAAACTCTTCATTAGTAAAGTTATGGAATGTTTCATTTTATTGTTGGCAGATGCCTCCTCACTCATATAGGTGGGAATTAACAATGAAAATGTTTACTAGATGCTGATCTGTAGCTGTGATCCTGACATTTATGTTCTGTCGAGCGCTGATATTTTCAGTGATCCTGGTGCATATCTTTACAC
>NC_056746.1:462871294-462883794 GCF_019279795.1 Protopterus annectens
CAGATAAAGTAATATTTTACGAGGGACAGGGAATATATATGAGGTTACATGAGGAATGTTCTGTAAATTTCTGGACAGTTGGAAGGTATTGTGCATTTACAAATGCAATAAATGGACTTCCAGAGGACACTACCACCATTACATAATTTTAGCATTAGCAATAAAAGGAAGAAATTCAGAAACATGCAGATTGAATTATAATAAGTTCAACTGCAAAAACTTTCCATGACTGTATAAATTGACCTATCTGTGGGCCACCTTTTTTGAATCACAGGGTTAGTATTAAATCTACTGAATTGAATTATAGTTGATGTACATTTACTGCATTTCCCTCATCTGTAATTTTGCAAGTTTAGCTTCTTATATGATAAGTACAAGGAACAAAGCAACATTTTAAGGAAAAATCAGAGACATCCCTTAAAGCTCAAGGACACTTGAAACATATGAGGCAATCCCATTCCACAGAGTGCTGGAATGTTGCTGAGTGGCATATCATGGCATCTGATTACTGTAAACAGATCTGTACAGTGTGCCATGAGCAATAAGCTTTTAAAACTTATGTGCACAGCTTTCTCAGATTGCTCCAATTATTGTAGCAAATATATTAAAAGAGGTGGGAATGATGGATAAATGCCATGAAATATAGACTGGAACATTATCAAAGAAAAGCTAGATGCAAAAAATAGCAGTGTAAACCTGAAAATGTAATCTAGATAAAGTACTGTTTACAGTTGACTACAACAAAAATGCAACTCCATTCACCCAGCTCAGTAGCACAGAGGGATAAATCCATGACAATGGCACAAACAACCCAATATCGACTGGTACATCAAGCACTTGAAGTGAAGTGGGGAAGGATGGATGTGAGCGGCCAACACCAACTCAGTCATGCAAGGGAAAGGGAGGTGCTCTGATTCACTGCAGTGCCTGCACCTACTGGAAGGAAAGGTGGATAGTATGCAGCAATAGTTGGGATGAGTGCATGTCCCAGCCAAGCCACATTCTAACAACTTTCATAGTGTATGCGAGTGTTGGAATACGGATATTCAAAGGGAAAAGTAGACTCTCACATCTGACAGTATGCATGCATCAGCTACTGAAGGGAAGGGTTATCCTTACAAAACAAAATCCTAATGACTGCCTTGATGATGGCCTCCTGTGATTGGTTCTCGCCTCACCAAGAAACAAATAACATGACTGGCCTTAGGAGGGCTGATAGTTGACAAGCAATGAGGTAAAACAGACATAAGCAATTTAACACTTCACATGGTATCACATTGTCCTGAGGCACTTTTGCCTTCATACTTAGCTTCTCTTCTCCATGTTTCATTACACCATTGTATCAATGTATGTAGTCATTCATAGTCTATGTTGTTTTGCTAGGGTCTAAATGTACACCCTGTTTGTTACAACTCAAGGAAGTAATTATTACTATAATCTGGTTTGGTACCAGCAAAAGACTTACCAATATTACTCTGCTCTACATGAAGGACATTTACGATAGTGTGCTTCCATTTATTAAAGAACAAAAATACCGATACCTTGGAATACTTCTAGATAGAGGACCTTCATTTCAAATGCATACTGAATAAATCACCGTTAAGGTTGTTCAGCAATAAAATGTTGCCTATAACATATCCATCTGTTAAAACCTATACTGTAAATTCATAAACAGGCTACCAGGACAGGCTTTATCATTATTATTTTATAGGCTTAAGCATGTAGTATACCTAGCGAAGTGTATGACATGTTTGGGGTACTACATTGGTAAGACTGATAGACTGTTTAAGAATAGAATATACAAGCACCTCTATAACATCAGGAAAAAGGACTTGAACAATGCCCTCTATAGACATATAGCAAGCAAAGGGAATGACCATTACTTTAAATTTGCCATTGTGGAACAAGTTTTTAATAATCCAAGGGGTGGTAACATTAAGAGTATACTGGGGGGAAAAGAGGTGAAGTGGCAGCTGTTATTAGATGCCACCACATTCCCAGGATTAAATAACAGTATTCCCATAAAGCCTGTTCTGGTAGCCCATTTATGAATTTACGGTATAGGTTTTAACAGATAAAATTATTGAAATAATTATATAATTGTATTTTATTTGAACAATTTATGAAATTGTCAATGCAGATTATTTAGGAGGTTTTATTCATTCATATATAATATTTAAGACAAACAAGTTCATGTATTTATGTGTCTCTTTAAAAGTAATGCAGAAGCTTATTGGTTGTTATCTATTGGTGCCAAAATGCAATGCTATATAGTAGTTTGTTCAAGGTAGCTACGTATTCTGAGGTTGTCAACATTGGTATTGATGAAAGCTCTTAATCATTTTTTTTATTTAATAAATTAGCTTTGTGACAAACTTTTAAGTCATTTTTTTTCAACTTATAGTATGATCCACAGTGCTTGCCATTGGGTGTGTTTGGATATAATTATTTGGTTTTTCACAGTTGGTTCCTGATACTCTTAAGTTGTAACTGCAGAAATGCCTGAAGACAACACTAGGCTTTAATGAGTTAATGGTGAGAATGGAAAACAGATGATCAGAGAATAACAACATAGTCAGCATGCATTAAAGGATTTAAAGAGTAACCATCAATGGAGAATGAGGAAATTCAAATTGTAAAAAGAAGGGAGACCAGGAATAAGGTTTGGGTAACTCTTCAACTGATCTTAGCTTTTGCAATTAAAACTGAACCTAACTAAGTGGTAATTTTCAAACCAATTAATGACTCCTGACCAAAACCTAATGAAGATAAAGAATCTAGCTGACTTTTTGATTTACCAATGCCACAGTAGAAAGAAAATGGCATCAATAAAACCCTTTCTGAAAGCCAAACCACTTAAACACTAGAAGCATTTAACAAATAATAGGATACCTACTCACATAAATTGTAATAAAGAATTATAAAAATGTTTCGTTTTATTATATTATATATATGAGTACCTGTATATTGTCAATACGTCATGCATAACCTTTTTGCATTCTTAAATGAAATGTATTTTGTTATAGATATACTGTTTTTAATTAATTTGTTAATTGATGCTGCTATTTGATTGGGTTTTTAACGTTTAAATTCTATGTGACAGCGGATGTATTTTAGTCTGAGGAAGCGATCTGGCTGATCGCGAAAGCACTTACTGTTTTTATTGCTTTATTAAATAAGTTTCTTTCAGCCATGGCAGTTTGTATTATTTTTGTTTATTTTGCTCTGAAGTGAACACCGAGTGTATACCTGGTACCTGCATCTGTTTCATTTGGATTTGCCATAGTAGAAAGACTGAAAAATTAGAGTCAGCGATGATGTCTGTGTACCTCTATTCGGGTCTATATTAAATCAGCAAATGCTTAAAAAAGCAAACTCTGATTTATCGACCCCATGTAAGCAAAAGCTTACAATCCTGAACACTTGGAACAGTGATTTTTTCCCTAGGGAAAATAAATCACTGTTCCACAAAAAAAATAAATAAATAATAAAAATAAAAACTTCAAAACATTACATAAAGTGGGGGCTTCACCCCCACACACCCCCTACTTAAATATACCAACTCTGAGATCGCACTACATTGATGAAAATGGCAAAGTAACGGAAGTGACCAAGCGATTTCTTTCCCAGGGAAAGAAATCGATTATATGCCATTTCACTATTTTGCTATTTCATGCTTTCAAGTTCAATCAAGATGCATTTGAAGGATTGCATCTTTGATTATATAAAAGGAACCCTTCTATTCAGTGTGAAGCCATGCTGATATCTAGAGAAAAGTCATAGTTTGTTAGACAACTTTCTTTGGAGAACAAGGACTAGGTGATTTAGGGAGATAAAAGAATAAAACAATTTTCGATCATCAGGGAAAGATATTTTGGCACATTCATTTTTTAGTTCCCCAGTCTAGTGTAACCTTCACCAATGGCATGCTCTAGGCATGACATTTTAAGAAGAAACAGATGAGAAATTTTACTATTGACTAGGAAGATGCCACTTCTAGGTAGCCTAAAAGAAATAGAATGCAACTTACTTTCTAAAGTTCTAATTTCTGATCTTATTATTTTTATTAATATGAATCATAATTTCCTTGTTTACTTTCAAGTTGTTTTACATTACTTGCTTGAAGGCTATGGCATGCAGTTTTGTCATCACCAAAGGCTTGACTTTTCAAGTATAAACAGAGCATTAATCTTTGGAGTTATTAAACATGGTGTTTAGAATTTGATAGATGATAGAATGTATTTTACTAATGTCAGAGTTTAAACTGTTGTCTGCCTTTATCCTTAATCTATAATGATGATGGAATTTCTGTGATCTAAATGTTTATTTTGTAAACATTATTATGTCTGAAATACATGATAAGATGCATACTGACATTAAAGCAAATGCCATTACTACTGTACCAGGCATATATTTTTGTAAGGTCTCTTGGAGAGTTTTATATTTTACTGAAGTAATTATTTAGGCCAGTACACAAACATTATCACAATATGATCACGCAAAGCCCATTTTCCACTTTTAAATCTGAGGACAGAAAAGAAAAAAAAATCTAAAAAAATTAGTCCCAGTTCATAGTCTTATGGCATACCACTAGTAATCCCATTGGTAGGGAGGTAACACCCCACCATAACATATTGTGTCCTGTTGCTGAACTAGTATTTTATCCACTGAATTATGGATTAATGTTTAAAGCATTTTACTTGTCAGTTAATCCATTAGTGGGGAATGCTTTAGAAATGTCAAAATAAATCAGTGTGCACAAATCATTTCTTTATCAAGTGTTTCTGTTATCTCTTCAAAGAAAAACAGAAAATTCAAAAGGCAAAAGCTGCGGTTCCATATCTAGCAGAAGTAGGTTTCTCTTATAATTTTAGATAAGTTTTGTCATGACTAGTGTGATGTCCCCTCTCTGGGCCAGTAATCAAGGAATCTTAATCCTCATGACTAGCACTGGAGAGGGATGTTCACTTGAAACAAAAATAGATATACACAGTATTTTCAGATGCAGCTCTCTGCATCAATCACAATTCTCTGGAAGAGCATGCAGGGAACACACTCAGTCCAGGGTCTGGGTTTCTCTCTGTCTCTCTCTCTCTCTCCAAGTCCCTAATAAGACTCTCCACTGGCACAGCTGTAGAGTTGAGTCCTCAGCTGAGTGTCCAAACCAAGTTCTCCACCACTCTCTCTGTGAAACCAGGGATTTGTGTCCCTGCTACAAGCAACTGACATACACGCACACACGCGAGCACATACACGTGCGCATGCACACACACACACACACACACACACACACACACACACACACACACACACACGCACACACACACACACACACACACACACGCACATGCACTCACACACACACACACACACACACACACACACACACACACACACACACACGCACACACACACACACGGGAAAGGTTGGCACAGATTTACTAGCTATTCCCCCTTCTGCCAGACAATAATGTATATACACTGTCACCAGACACTCCAAAGCCAGCTACTATAAGGATCTTACAAAGGTGTCCAATTATACTGAATTAAATTAATATTGATACAAATTATAGTGTTTGACCAATGCAGTAAGGCTTTCAGGAGTGACCACAGAGCCACCAAATAGATATAAGTACTCTCAAAGTTTAAAATAATCTCTAAAGGACCAACCACAATGAAAGGTTTAAAAATATTTAATAATAAAAGAACATGAAAATACTAAATATCTATTTACAATGAGCACCAGAGTTTCAGCCACAGGAAATACTAGAATAGCACAGATGAATAGATTCACACAGATACAGAAAACCACTACTTAGCTAATCTCACTATATTTTCCTGACTTGGTGTAGGTGAGGGGTCCTTCTTTTTCATGTTTCAAAAACAGACTGTCCTGAGACTTTAGTTTCATCTAGTATTAAAACATCATTTTTATGATGGATTACAGAATGACACCACACACATCTGGTCATCTGACTGCTGGTTCCCATACTACCCACATTACTGGAAACTTAACCAGAATCTCATACATATGTGTTACCATATGCACAGACAGAGCTTTGCTAAGATCTTTTGCAGCTTCTGGAAGTTTTACAGCAATAGAACACTTCCACTCTTCCTACAGGAGCTAGTCAACTATTCTCTGGCACAGACAGTTCATCTCTGGCTACAGTCAGAACTGTAAGATACACCCCGGGATTCATGAAGCTTGTGCCAGGCGCACGGGTAGCGTCGGTGACCTAACACCAAATATGGCCACCGAGTGATTTAGGTATGAGCTGTTTCCATGTGCCACTACCTGCGTATGCCATGCCCACACAGCTCCCAGTGCATGTATGCTAATTACCCCATGCGCAGCAACGTAGCATGCAAATGAAGATATATAGTGATTCAGGAAGTGGTGCAGGCGTAGTGTAAGCATGCAGAAATGTAAACTGAAAAAAACAGTTTACATTTTTCAAACATAAAATCGGAGCCATGACAGTGGCCCAAATTCACGTATTATAATGTTAATATATGCCAATGGCTAAATATATAGCCATTGGCATAAAAAAAAAAACATGCACAGCAAATTAAAAAGAACATTTAATGTCATACCCACACTAACACAATGTAAAATCGCAGGGCATCAGTGCGCAAACGGGATCACAATGAAAATATAATTATATGGAATAAAACTGCAATGTAACATATTTCATGAATTCCCCATAATAGTCAATGGCATGCATGCTACACCACACCATGGTGCAAGGGTTGCTAAGGGGCTGTGACAGTGTTCTGCACGGTAACTAGGAATTAGTAGGCAATGCCATGCAAATGAGAGAAGTAATACTGAATCACAAAATCCTCACCCGCGTACGGATGTACTTCACAGCGTAGCAGTACAACACCAAGGTGTGGCCTGGAGATAAAGATGACATCAAGAGAGGGGTGCGCCACCTTAGCTGTAAGCACATTGGGGCATTGCTAATCCGGTTTGCCTGTTGCTAAGCAAAGCTGCAGGATAGGGGTGTGTTGAAGTACCCTAGCTTTGCTTAGCTGAGAGCACACAAGGTAACCGAATGTGCATGTGAACGTGGATGAAAACTTGCTCGAAACCCGGTAAACGGCTGTGCGCGGCATGCACCAGAGCTGAAACAGGAAGGATACGGGAAAAAAATAAGGAAATGCTGCAGCATGGTAATTGGAGTACAAATGAGTAATTAACACCTAGGAACCCACAGTGGGCCATTGACAACAGCTAACAAGGCTGCTAGCAGCTACCTGCAGAACAGGAAAGGGGAGGTGCAGTACTGCAAAGAAAAAAGAACTGTCACAGCAGAACAAAGCAAACTTGCAATAGATCAGCTACATAACACATTTCGCAACACAGTCCTGGGTTGGGAAAGTACAAAACAAGAAAGCTGGCAGCTGGATGCATGCCTGACAATGGGAGGGGAATCAGGTTGAAAAGTGAAGTAAAGGGCAATAGATGAATCATAGCAGCCAAGCGTAATTCAACACCAAAGGCCCCACAATAGCAGTACCCACTGTAAAACCCATAATTAAGATACCCTGCAGCTGGAATTGCACATACACACCCAATTACACCAGCAGCATCCATAGCACAATAGTATAAAGTGTGAAAGCACCTCACACACACTTGTGTATTCCCAGACACTCTGCACCATTGGTGTATACAGACAGGGAACTTTTAATATGTACATGTTAGGGGTTGCCATAGCTTTGATTCACCAGCATGTGTTGGAGACTGACGGTGGTGTGGAGGATGATGCTGACAACCATCTGAGGCACCGGAGGAGGAGAAGAGTGTTCAGACCCAGGGTAACCTGCCAGGGGCTACATGATCTGGAGATAGTAGAGCATTACAGGGTGGACAGGGACACCATACAACAACTTGTTGAGCTGTGCCGGCCACGCCTCAGAGCCAGAAATAACAGAGGGGAACCCATCCTAGTAGACACAAAAGTATGTGTAAGCTTGAGAATACTAGCCATGGGTACTTTTCAAAGGCCAACTGGGGATATCATGGGGATCTCACAGGCATCAGCCTCCAGGGTATTCCACCAGTTCCTGGATGCCATGTTACCACATGCCAATGAGCACATATACTTTCCCCGAATGCAGGAGGAGTTGGACAGCAATATGCATCTTTTCCACCATGTGGCAGACTACCCGGAGGTACAGGGTGCAATATACTGCACACACATACACATCAAGTCACCACCCATTGAGCAGGATAGGCGATACATAAACTGAAAGGGATACCCCTCCATCTACTGCCAGGTCATGTGCAATGCCCAGGGCATTATAATGGATGTGTGTGCTGGCAGCCCTGGAAGCTATCACGACTCCCACATCTGGCATGGCTCACAGCTGTATCAGGTATTTGCCAGGGGGGACATCCCATATGGCCACCTGGTGGGGGATGCTGGCTATGCACTGGAACCGTGGATGATGACTCCCATCAGAAATGCACACACACCCATGTAAGAATGCCATAATGAGGCACATGCACAAACCAGAATCATCATAGAGTGTGTGGTTGGGATGCTGAAATCATGGTTCTGTTGCTTGGACATATCTGGTAGAGCCTTGCAGTACTCTCCAGGCACGTGTGCCCACATTTTCATAGTATTTGCCATGTTACACAATATGATCCTGCAGCTGCAGCAGGGACAGACTGGTGAAGGCCCTCACAGCCCACCACCATTGCCAATGGACCCACAGGCACAGAGGGACTCAGACCATGAACATCCTGTGCCAGCCCCAGTAGGCAGACAGAGGCATGCCCAGTATGCCCACGCCTTGGCAAAGAGGGAATGTATAGCACACACACTGACAGTGTACGCACCTACAGACTGACACCTTTCTCCACCTGCACACACAGTAAACATGGATGGCACACACACACGACTACCTGTGAATTGTCATGTAAAGACGGTCAACTGTGTGCATCCTACGTAGGCAGCCCTCAACTATTGTACACACAACTGCCATTGTCACAAGGTAAGTTAATACCTGAACAGTAAATTAAGCTATCAGCGTGTGTCGATACTTTATGTATAGGTTCATAGGTACATAGGTAGGTACTTGCCTAACTGCCAGAGGCCATTCATAAGCCTAGCTAAAATGTGTCTGCTGTCGCCACCCCTTTGATTAACTAACTGTCCCTCTGTGGAGCAGAGCCAATTGCGGGATCCCTGGGGTGTATCCACTGTTCCCCACCCACTCTGCAAGGATTCCCTGGAATGTTAGTGAGGGGCTCCGTATAATGTAATCAGGGATGTAGTTCCAAAGCATGGGGAGTACCCATGACAGGAATCTGTCACTCCAGCATCTTCCAGTTATGGTTGTGGCAAGGTGTAGCTCATTACAGTGTGTGGCTTACTGTGACATGGATTCCCATAGGTGGAACATATCCATTAAGCCTGACTTGGACACGGCTTTGTTGGCCAGCAAATATCATCTCTGAGTAAACAAGATGCCACTGAGTAATGCAAGTGTTTATGCAGTCTGGCAGCATAGGACATATGTCTGAGGCCATTAATCCTTTTGGCAAGGTACGTTTGTGGCCCTTCCAACTGTTGGATGTGTCTTCTGAGGTACATCCAAAATGGGTTATCATACTCGATGATGGGAATGATGAGTGATGAGTAAAGGGACACAATAACCTCAGTCTGTCTAGATGCGAACCCTTAAGTAATCAGATGGCCTATATAGACGGATGTCATAAGTACTTCACAGATATGATTGGCAAAGGAGAAATCACTGTCTAATGTAGTCCCCACATACCCATTACGTCATTTGAATTATAGTGTCTGCCAGTCATGTGTTAATATGTGTGGGTGTAGTTTCCCAAAATGGAATGACCATGCAGTATGTGGCCTTTAGCTGGAGGCCATGACTCTGACACCCTGTGTTGGTCTATGTGAGGCCCCTTGAAGGATGTCTGTGGTAGCTGGACTGTCAGTTATGGCTCCCAGTTTTGCAGTAATCACCAAACATGGTCTGCTGTAGTCCACCTGTGTTAGCCCATACCTCTGAGAAGTATATGGCAAACAGTAGGAGTCCCAGCACTGAGTCATGTGGGCCACCAGCTGTGACTGGTCAAGAGTTGGGTCTGGAGGCTGCTAGGCTTACCATGTGGGTTCTGTGTGTAAGCCTGTTGGCAAACCAACCTGTGATGTATGGGTGTATGCACTGGCTGGTGAGTTTAGAAATAATACCTGAGTGGAAATGGTGTCAAAACCCTTGGCGAGGTCCAGGTAGTATGTGTGAACTACCACACCCCACACCTAAAGTCTAGGTGACTGTAAGATATCAAACAGGTTCAGTAGGCATGATCTGTACTCAGTCAACCTGACCTGGGTTGGGTCAAGTGTCTGGAGGTTACTATTATCTATGTTAATGAGTGCCATGAGGATGCGCTCCATAGCCGTGCAGATCAGGCTACTCAGACTTATGAGGTGGTAGTTACCATGGTCAGTTGTGTCACCACCTTGGTGGAGTGGAATAGCTGTTGCCATGTGCCATTGAATGGATATGTAGCCTGTGTAGAGGCTGATGTTGAATTGCCATATTAGGCGGGGGTCACTTTGTCTTGTAGTGTCTGCAGGATGCAGTCTGGGACATCATCTGCCTCCACTGATGCTCTGTCATGCCATCTGAAAGGGCCGTTACCACCTGTATGTCTCTGATGTCTGGGATACTGTACATTTTGGGTATTGTTGTGGGCCCTGTAGGGGGTGAAGCTTGCACCGAATGTATCATCAAGTGTGCTGGTGATATCAGTAGGGTCAGTATGTTCAGTGCAATATTGCACCAGTACAGTGCAAATCTGTGTGTTACTGCTTAGATCCTTGACATAGCCAAAGAAACCTCTGTGGTCATCTTCCAAATCTATGCCTATTTACCTGTGGATGTCAGCCTTGGATGATTTCATGAGTAACATAAGTGTCTTACTAATGCTGGTCACAGATATCTGCATGTCTTGGGATTTGCTGTTGTTCTGGACTACTGTTCTACTTCTGTTGTATAGTCTGTATGTTTCAGGGGTCCAGCAGGCTGGTGTCCTTATGTAGGAGTAGTGAGTCCTGGTTTACCATTGATGGTACGACCCATACATCTTTATAGGTGCTTATAGAGTGCATTTGTAATTCTGTCTGTATCTTGAGCAGTGTCATCCCTGAGCATGGGGGCTGTGAGCTCTCCCACCTCTGACATTAGTACTGTGAATTTAGCTATATGAAAGGTATTCACTGTGTGTTCCGTGGGTGTGGGAGATGGTTGGGAGTGGAAATCCTCAGTGAATAGTTAATGGTCAGATCTAAACAGTGACCGGTTTACCTCCACGTTAGTGCACCTGTTGCACATGTCGGTGATTACCACTTCTAGTATGTTTTCACCTCTCATTAGTCTGAGTTAGTCTCTAGTTATGAGGTGATAAATCCCAGGAAGTGCTGGGTCTGGAAGTGAATACTCGAGTAGGTTATCCAGTTAAGTGTAGAGTAGCTGACATTGACCAATAACAGGGTGTCTGGTAGGACTGTCATGTTTACCAGTGTCTTCAGATAGTTGTAGTGGTGCTCCTGGGTCATGGAGGGTTATCTGTAGCAGCTCACAGTTTGCATTGCAGTCATGGCTGATGTTAGCTGCACATGGATGATCACAGAGGTATCATGCTACCCCACTAACTTGGAGGTGTAGGTATCCCCGATGAATATGGATACACTCCCTCCATGTCTGTGCCAGTCCATGTTCAGTGGCTGAAATGTGTGTTATGGGTTGTAGTCTGGTATTGCTGGTGTGTCCCAGTCACAGAACAGATGTAGATGTTGTCCATACTGAGGGGTGCTGTGAGTGCATGCATGTTTTGAGTACTACCCCTGGTGTTGAGTAGCCTAACCCTCATTGATTGCGCTATTGTGCAGTTCATGGAAGTGAGATTCACCTTTGAGACCTGCCAAAATATGGCACCATGGGAGCACCAATAGCCTTGCCCAGCATTCCAAAGCCTTAGGCTGGCACATGAAAGTTGGTATGGCATTGTTGCAGGCATGTTTCCCATTTGTGTTTGTGTCCCATCTTTCCTGTAGGTAACCTACTGGTAAGCAATACAAAGCCTGAAACCTGTACAAGTCCACTAGCTTCCAAGACAGGCTTTTGGAGTGATTATGTATCAGTAGTCTGTATGCTCTTGCTGTACTTAACTGTTGTCTGACTACATGGTGATTTTACACTGTATATTGTAATCAGAAAACTCTGTATAATCACATATGATGTTGGAGATGGCCTGCACTGTACAGGTTCACAGATAGGTAGCAGGCTGTCTGCCCAAGGGCATTTAGAAGCATAGCTACAGTGTGGTGGCTTTATCTGCACCATTGATGAAGTAACTCAGCCTCTGTTAAGCATAGCCAGTGAAGTGATTCCAGGCAGAGTTGCTGGCAGCTGTTGAAGACTGGGGTACTGTAGGGTGATAGGGGCACATAGTGATC
>NC_056746.1:462886294-462911294 GCF_019279795.1 Protopterus annectens
ACTGTTGCCGTGGTATTGGCTAATGGAGTAGCTGCACAGCTGATGTGCATGTAATTAACTACTTTGGAACACCAATTGGTGGTCAGGATAGCACATGTTACTGATATCTAACTATAAAAGGATGGCTTGTCACACATTCAAACCATCTGTATATACCAGCAGAACATTACAAAGAAGATTGAAACACAAACTGAAAAAGATTGAAATAACAGTCAACAACACTTCGAGTTACTAATAAGGTATGTAGAACACTCAGTATGTCTATGTATGTAGTACCTGTTCTGTAATAATTAAAGTGTACGCAATGCATATAGTGGAAACAGTTATCTTGTAGTGATGTATTGTTGAGCATAGTAATGCTTGTAGTATTTATGTGTGTACTGCTGTAGGTCACAAGGCAAACACCTCATATACCACAAGGGATGCTATATAAGGGCTTTGAACCCAACAATTCCTCTCCAGCCACTGTCAATGTCAGGGTTGGTCCAACAAGTATGTGCTATAAGAGGGGATAGTATATGTTGATATATTGTAACAGTAGGCATATGTATGGGTGTATTACTGAGAATAACATGTTGAAGGTGGGCCTAGTGAGCAATTATGATTTGTATTGTGGGATATTGTGCCAATAAATGTGTAATGTACGGTATTGTAGGCAGATATGTAGTATATTTTACATAGCATTACTGTTATGTTAGGCAAACATTAGTTATGTCTATTGGCATTTACAATACACAATAACAGGATGCATATGACTTGTAGTCATCCCAACAGTTTATTAGCATGATAGCAAAGTAAAATGAAAGAGCTAGTTAATTATCCATGCACATAAGACATGTAATGGGTTCATAGGTTCATAGGTAGGTACAAGGCTGTCTGCCCAAGGGCATTTATAAGCCTAGTTAGAGTGTGTTGGCTTCCGCCACCCCCTTAGGTTAGTTCCCTGCACCTCTGTCCAGCAGAGCCACTGCAGTGATCCCCAGGTACATGTCTGTCTCCCATCCACCTATCAAGGTTTCTCTTGAAGAGTGCTAGTGAGGGGCCCTGCCTGATGTACATTGAAATCATGTTCCAAAGCATGGGGAGTCTCTGGATCAGGAATCTATCCCTTCAGCACGTCCTAATTACCGTTGTTGTAAGGTTTATATCCCTAGAGCATATGGCTCTCATGGGTTTTTGTTTAGGTGGAGCATATCCATCAATACTGGGTTGGACATGGGCCTTGTATGTCAAGCAGAGATCACCTCTGAGTATGCGGTATGCAACCGAGTATAGCTGGAGTTTCTTTAGTTGGGCTGCATAGGTCATCTGTTTGAGGTCAGTAATCCTCTTGGTGTGGTTCTTTTGTGGTCTTTCAAGCTGTTGCAGTTGTCTTGTAAGGTACATCCCAAATGGGGTGTAGTGATGAGTAGAGAGGCACAATGACCTCCTTTGTTCTGGATGCGAACCCATTTGAGATTAGGGGGGCCATGTAGAAGGATATTCTAACTACCTTGGCAATATAGTTATCAAAGGAGAGATTGCTATCTACTTGGGTTCCCAGATCCTTTATCACTTTTTCTGTATGTAGGGGACTACCACCTATGTATTAGTCCGTGGTTAATTAGTTTTTTCCAAAAGAGATGACTATGCACTTTTTGGCATTCAGCTGGAGGCCATGATATTGACACCAGGTATCCGTCTCAGTGAGACCCTTCTGGAGGGTATCTGTAGCAGCTGGGGAATCAATTATGGCCCCTAGTTTGCAGTCGTCTGCAAACCTTTTCAGCCAAAGTCCTCCTGTGCTTGCCTGTACCTCAGAGAACTGTATACTGAACATGAGGGTTCCTAGGACTGAGCCCTGGGAGATGCCACTTGTAACTGGTTTACAGTCGGACCTAGGGTCTGCAACTCTCACTGTGTGGGTTCTGTCCATGAGCCAATTTGCAAACCATCTTGTGACGTAGGGGTTAATGTTCAGGTTGATGGGTATGTCTATAGTACCAGAATGGGGAATGGTGCTGAAAGCCTTTGCAAGGTCAAGGTAGGCTGCGTGGACCTCCTTGCCCTCATCTAATGCCTTAGTAACTGTCTCAAATATGTCCACCAGGTTTAGGAGGCATGGTCTGCCCTTAACAAAGCCAAACTGGGTGGGGTCAAAGGTTTGGAAGTACCCAATGTCTCTGTGACTGAGATCCATGATGATGTGTTCCAAAGCCTTGCAGACCAGGCTAGTCAGGCTTACAGGGCAATAGTGCCTGGGGTCCATTGTGGTGCCACCTTTGTGGAGTGTGATAACTGTTGCTGTGCGCCACTCTGTGAGTTCATAGCCTGTAGAGAGGTTGTGTTTGAACAGTGTGTTTAGGTGAGGGGTTAGTTCATTTTGGAGCTCTTGTAAGACACAGCCTGGGACATTGTCTGGTCCCACTGAAGTTGTGTTCTTGGCTTTGGATAGGGCTGTTTTAACCTGTGTGTCAGTGATTGCTGGGGTCGTACATTCTTCTGGTATGGTTATGGGCCCTTTCAGGGGTGAGAGGGGTGTAATGTTTGCACTGACCCTGTCTGCCGAAATGTTGGCAATATCAGTCGGTTCAGTGTATTGTCTGCCAGTCTGCACCAACTCAGAGCAGATCTGAGAGTATCTACTTAAGTTTTTGACATAGCTAAAGAATGCTTTGTGGTCATCGTTAGAGTCCTTGGAATTATCTCTTTCAAAGCTAGCCTTGGAAGAATTTATGAGGGATTGTAGTGTCTTACTGATACTGATCAGGGATGTCTTTCCTTCTAGGGATTTCACTCTTATCTGTACTAGTTTCCTCCTTTTATCGTAGAGCCTGTTTATGGAAGGGGTCCACCAGACTGGTTTCCTTTTCTTGGAGGAGTGAGTCTTGGTTTGCCTTGGGATAGCACAATCCATGCATTCCTGCAGATGATCATAGAGTGCCTTTGTATAGGTTTCAGCATCCTGGTCAGCACTGTACAGTGTTGTGGGGGCTGTGAACCTTTTAACCTTGGTCTTAAGCAATGTGAAGTTTGCTTTGGAAAAGTGTTTCATGTTGGTTTCCTTGTTTGGGGTTGTGGGCGGAATGTGAATATCCAGAGTGATTAGCCCATGGTCTGATCTAACCAGCGAGTGGTTGACGTCAGGTTTGGAACACTGGTCACCCATGTTGGTGATGACCAGGTCCAATATGTTGTTCCCTCTGGTGGGGGTGTTGACCAGTTGATCCAGGACGTTTGAGTGTATACCTTTGTGGAAGCACTGGGAAAGGGAGTTATTACTTGAGTAGTTCTCCCAGTTAATGTTTGGGTAGTTGAAATCACCCAGTGTTAAGGTATTTGGTAGGACCTTCAGTGTCTCCAGAAATACAGATCATGGGTCCTGGGTCAAGGTGGGTGATCTGTAGCAAGCTACAATTTGGAATGCAGTTTTGGCCATTGTTAGTTGAATTTGGATGATCTGTGATGCATCGTGCTGCGCCACTAACCTGGAGGTGTGAGTATCCTTGATGAATATGGATACAGATACACCCCCGCCATTTGTGTTTTGGTCTGGGTTCTGTGGCCGAAAGTTCTGGTATGAGTTATAACCTGGTAGTGCTGTGGTGTTCTCTGGAGCCTTAAACCAGGTTCCTGTTACTGCACAGATATCGATGTTTTCCATACAGAGGAGTGCCTGAAGTGCATGCAATGTGAGGTCCAGACTACTGGCGTTGAGTAGCATTACCCTCAGTTTATGGTTACTTGTGCTATATACGGGGGTGGGTTTGTCTTTTGCACCTTGCATAAAGGTCCACATTGCCTAATATCCACCTCTCTAGTATTGTTTGCAAGCAATGACAGCTGTGCATGTGTACATGTTCTGCAAATATGTACTGACCCTTGTTACAGGGATGTGCCATATGGCTATGTGCACACCTACATAGAGTGGATATTGACAGTAGAGACACACTGGTTGAACTTTTAGGTTTGTGTAGCCTAACCTCTCATTGGCAGACTAACAGCTGCTTGGAAATATGTGGACAGTACTGGTAATGAAACAGGGTTCATATCATCTTTAACTCTAGTGTGACATCTGCTGTAGGAGTGTAAGATGTAGGAAATCGCTGTCCATGTGTAATAGCTGCGTCATAGGTAATGGCTTACACTATTTGATCATATCCTGATCATGTCGGTATTAGCAGTAGAGTCTATTGATATTTGACTCTGTGTGGGGAGTGGGTGTCTTTGGCGAGCAAAGCTCATGGTTCTGGTGGGTATGTGAGCATATACCCAGACAAGGATACAGCCCTGTTGACATGTGCATCATCTGTACTCAACTATCAGGATGTGATGTGGCCCTCAGAGGGGGACTGCTACTAAAGGTAGCTACCATGTTCCTGTAATAGCTAGTGTTGCCACGTCCATAACACAAATATGTACTTGTGAGCATCACTGTCTAAAGCATCTACATAAGCAGTAAGTAAACTAAATACAGTACATGGTACTTGTAGTACTGAATGCTCATACAGGCATGTTTACTAGTCAGCTACTGGTGTTTACTAATGTTAACTTTGTGTATGTGGCCATCCTGGGGGAATGCAATCTCTAAGACGTACACTGCTAAACCCGCCTAACACAACACCCCACACATTGTCCGGGATGCAGCTACAGGGGTGAGCTTGGAGACAGTTCATGCTGCACCCATGACTGGACTAGACAGTCAAGAGGTGTAGGTTAACACATGCATCCCATCACCGCAACCAACACATACCCTTACCAGAACCCATTAAGGACACACATGCCACCAGAATTCACACACATCCACAGAGGCCTCCAAGTTTCTTGCCAAGCAAGAGGCCTCCCAGGTTGGAATAGACAGACAACAGGATACAAAGACTGTATGACATAGTTTGTATAATTGTGTCACTCCTCAGAACATGTGGCTAGAAACATGGCCAGCAGTACGCATTTGTGAATGCAAACTCTAGCACTATGTTACACACCAAGCTATATGAGGGCAAACATACTGTCAGCTACCTGTCTGCCATGATTAGCCACATACCCATACATTCAGACCACCTTTTGAACTATGCACATGTCTCTGGCATATTCTATGTTGTTGTGCAGGACCTGTGATGCAGTAGCCGTGACTGCATGGAAGCACATGTAGGAACCGTCAGGTCTTGTAGCCCATGCAGGTATGTCCCAAGGCCTGGGTAGCGTTCTGCCATTGGCCAGAATGATGCAGCAGTACAGGGACAAGGATTGTATTCCACAATTGTGTAATGTACTGGTGTAATTCAAAGAGTAGCCAGCATCTCTCTGCCTGGGATAACATGGTTGACAGACCATGATGCTTTGCCAGACAGGGCCTGCACCTGTCACCCCTGAGATTCTGGATACTGGCAATGGCCTGTGCTTCCCCCTATAGTGCCCTCATCATACCAAGTGCAAGTGAAAGTCCACCGGTGCAACAGGGACAGCCAGGAAATAAACAGTGAGTCTTGATACTCAATGATACAAATCAGGTACTCAATATGGGCTCACTTACAGCAATCTGAAACATGGGGAACATATCTGTGCAGTGATAGTTATGGTTCAATGCCCTGGAGAGCACCCCTGCATGACCATGTTATAACATATACCTCACCTCATGGCCATCACCCTTTATTGGAACACATGGCCCACAGGTGTGTCTAACTTCCTGAGGGATATGTACACCCCCATGCTAGTTGCACTTGCACAACGTAAGATGCATTATGCTGAGCAACTACCTTTGTGCCAAAGTTTAATCCAAAATGCACCTTGTGACAGATCATCCACCATGCCTCAGAATTTCCAACTGTCATTGTGCTGTAATGGGGAATACCAGTTTTGAGACAGGAAACCATAATCATGGCCACTCAGCTATCCCATTATGAACTGAGAAGACTCATCATGTACCAACACCTGTGCTCAATGCATGTTGGATGTCAGCAACGGCAATGACCTGGATCACCATTGTCACACAAACAGGGCTAACAGTATGCCGCACATGGTCAGTCTTCAGAGCCAATTTTATGCTCCTTAAGAGCGAAGTGGTGACTGTCATGGCACCCATGCAGATGTACAATGCATATGCAAATGCTGAGTCCTACACAAATGCACTTTAAGCACTCACATATGTGCAGTGATTGTGCCATTGAAACAGGAACAGGGTTCAACCAAACACAATCATGAAGGCAAACTGGTGGTACCCTGCCTTAAACTGTACCACAGAAGGTAGTAACTGTTGCAAGAGTCAACACACATGAGTGGAAGATGACCCATGGTCAGCTTCTGTAAGATGCAGATACACCATATAATGCCACACAAAGCTACTGTGAAACTAATCATCCACATATTATGAGGCCAACCACAGAGGATTCCATAGCTGTGTCATGAAACATAATGGCAACAATGAGACCTGCTGTGCTTCACAGCATTATGGCATGAGAAGCACTGCACCTATGGAAATAGCACCTATTCATTCAGATAGGGTCTTGGATAACATAAACACACTGTCCCCCTCAACAGGTACACATTCATATATCCATGTACACTACAGAGTTCCTGTAACCACAACTATGCAGGTACAAGCTGCACTCAGGCTGCATGGGACCTGTCCACATCCCAAGTTGTATCATACACAAATGTCAAAACAATTTGCTCTCCACATCAACATCATGTAAAATCATAGCTTCATGTCAGGCTGTGTGTACACACTGAATGGTGCACACCAACAGTTATCACAACCCACAAAGGGGGAGACACCACTAATAATGGGAATTGCTGCACTACTACCCTGCTGAGTCTGGTCTGAAAGGCCATGAACCTTGATCAACTTATTTGATGTCAGTAGTACAGATGTAGATGACAGTAAGGTTGATTTCACACAGCATATCATAACCTTGCCCGGTCATAGGATATCATCACCCATACTGTGTTCCAGCTACACTCAGTATACTAGATGTACATTCCTATGTCACAGGAGTGTTTTGCAACTGGACTGCTGGCAGAACCAACACTACAGAAGGTGTCTGAATAATACATGCACATCACACCAGTGCCAGCTACAGTAAGACAGGGTTAATTCATTGTACTACCCCTCATTGTAGACTATACCACACAGACTAAAACAGAAGGCATTTGCCTATTGAAGTATGTGAATGACTATGACCTAGGAGCAATAGCTGACTCAATGAGTGTTGCGGACAACATACAGAAGAGGCTTTGTGGGTGAGGTGTGTGACATATGGCCACATTCTGACAGCTACATATTGCATTGCCACCCCTATGTTAAAAACCCTGTACCCATGAACTACCACCTAGGCAGTGGTCAACATAATGGACACTGTGTGTAAGGGATGTAGCTGGACAGTTGTCTTTCCTGTGATAGTTATGTCACCACACCTGTCAGGTAGTCGTAAGTGGCAACCCTAATCATGACAGGGTGCCATCCATGAATATAGAGATCATTGTCCATCCTTACACAACACTCAAGTGATCCATATCAGATCACATATTTCCTTTAAGGGGTATTGGCCATGTTCAGATGGCCTACACCAGCCATCCCATTCCCTATCTCCACTATATAGCATGATGCCTATCCTGAATAAAGCCATGTCCAACCCAGTGATGTTGGACATGCTACACTTACACATCCTGATCTCAAACGCATACTTCATGGACATCCACCTTACTAAAGTTTTGGGGGTTTGGGCAAGCAATGAACCGGGGGGGGTTTTTTTGTTGCATTTTTGAAAACCATTTTTTTTTCCTGCAAAATTTTTGAAAAACTGACCCTTGTTACAGGGATGTGCCATATGGCTATGTGCACACCTACATAGAGTGGATATTGACAGTAGAGACACACTGGTTGAACTTTTAGGTTTGTGTAGCCTAACCTCTCATTGGCAGACTAACAGCTGCTTGGAAATATGTGGACAGTACTGGTAATGAAACAGGGTTCATATCATCTTTAACTCTAGTGTGACATCTGCTGTAGGAGTGTAAGATGTAGGAAATCGCTGTCCATGTGTAATAGCTGCGTCATAGGTAATGGCTTACACTATTTGATCATATCCTGATCATGTCGGTATTAGCAGTAGAGTCTATTGATATTTGACTCTGTGTGGGGAGTGGGTGTCTTTGGCGAGCAAAGCTCATGGTTCTGGTGGGTATGTGAGCATATACCCAGACAAGGATACAGCCCCTGTTGACATGTGCATCATCTGTACTCAACTATCAGGATGTGATGTGGCCCTCAGAGGGGGACTGCTACTAAAGGTAGCTACCATGTTCCTGTAATAGCTAGTGTTGCCACGTCCATAACACAAATATGTACTTGTGAGCATCACTGTCTAAAGCATCTACATAAGCAGTAAGTAAACTAAATACAGTACATGGTACTTGTAGTACTGAATGCTCATACAGGCATGTTTACTAGTCAGCTACTGGTGTTTACTAATGTTAACTTTGTGTATGTGGCCATCCTGGGGGAATGCAATCTCTAAGACGTACACTGCTAAACCCGCCTAACACAACACCCCACACATTGTCCGGGATGCAGCTACAGGGGTGAGCTTGGAGACAGTTCATGCTGCACCCATGACTGGACTAGACAGTCAAGAGGTGTAGGTTAACACATGCATCCCATCACCGCAACCAACACATACCCTTACCAGAACCCATTAAGGACACACATGCCACCAGAATTCACACACATCCACAGAGGCCTCCAAGTTTCTTGCCAAGCAAGAGGCCTCCCAGGTTGGAATAGACAGACAACAGGATACAAAGACTGTATGACATAGTTTGTATAATTGTGTCACTCCTCAGAACATGTGGCTAGAAACATGTCCAGCAGTGCGCATTTGTGAATGCAAACTCTAGCACTATGTTACACACCAAGCTATATGAGGGCAAACATACTGTCAGCTACCTGTCTGCCATGATTAGCCACATACCCATACATTCAGACCACCTTTTGAACTATGCACATGTCTCTGGCATATTCTATGTTGTTGTGCAGGACCTGTGATGCAGTAGCCGTGACTGCATGGAAGCACATGTAGGAACCGTCAGGTCTTGTAGCCCATGCAGGTATGTCCCAAGGCCTGGGTAGCGTTCTGCCATTGGCCAGAATGATGCAGCAGTACAGGGACAAGGATTGTATTCCACAATTGTGTAATGTACTGGTGTAATTCAAAGAGTAGCCAGCATCTCTCTGCCTGGGATAACATGGTTGACAGACCATGATGCTTTGCCAGACAGGGCCTGCACCTGTCACCCCTGAGATTCTGGATACTGGCAATGGCCTGTGCTTCCCCTATAGTGCCCTCATCATACCAAGTGCAAGTGAAAGTCCACGGTGCAACAGGGACAGCCAGGAAATAAACAGTGAGTCTTGATACTCAATGATACAAATCAGGTACTCAATATGGGCTCACTTACAGCAATCTGAAACATGGGGAACATATCTGTGCAGTGATAGTTATGGTTCAATGCCCTGAGAGCACCCCTGCATGACCATGTTATAACATATACCTCACCTCATGGCCATCACCCTTTATTGGAACACATGGCCCACAGGTGTGTCTAACTTCCTGAGGGATATGTACACCCCATGCTAGTTGCACTTGCACAACGTAAGATGCATTATGCTGAGCAACTACCTTTGTGCCAAAGTTTAATCCAAAATGCACCTTGTGACAGATCATCCACCATGCCTCAGAATTTCCAACTGTCATTGTGCTGTAATGGGGAATACCAGTTTTGAGACAGGAAACCATAATCATGGCCACTCAGCTATCCCATTATGAACTGAGAAGACTCATCATGTACCAACACCTGTGCTCAATGCATGTTGGATGTCAGCAACGGCAATGACCTGGATCACCATTGTCACACAAACAGGGCTAACAGTATGCCGCACATGGTCAGTCTTCAGAGCCAATTTTATGCTCCTTAAGAGCGAAGTGGTGACTGTCATGGCACCCATGCAGATGTACAATGCATATGCAAATGCTGAGTCCTACACAAATGCACTTTAAGCACTCACATATGTGCAGTGATTGTGCCATTGAAACAGGAACAGGGTTCAACCAAACACAATCATGAAGGCAAACTGGTGGTACCCTGCCTTAAACTGTACCACAGAAGGTAGTAACTGTTGCAAGAGTCAACACACATGAGTGGAAGATGACCCATGGTCAGCTTCTGTAAGATGCAGATACACCATATAATGCCACACAAAGCTACTGTGAAACTAATCATCCACATATTATGAGGCCAACCACAGAGGATTCCATAGCTGTGTCATGAAACATAATGGCAACAATGAGACCTGCTGTGCTTCACAGCATTATGGCATGAGAAGCACTGCACCTATGGAAATAGCACCTATTCATTCAGATAGGGTCTTGGATAACATAAACACACTGTCCCCCTCAACAGGTACACATTCATATATCCATGTACACTACAGAGTTCCTGTAACCACAACTATGCAGGTACAAGCTGCACTCAGGCTGCATGGGACCTGTCCACATCCCAAGTTGTATCATACACAAATGTCAAAACAATTTGCTCTCCACATCAACATCATGTAAAATCATAGCTTCATGTCAGGCTGTGTGTACACACTGAATGGTGCACACCAACAGTTATCACAACCCACAAAGGGGGAGACACCACTAATAATGGGAATTGCTGCACTACTACCCTGCTGAGTCTGGTCTGAAAGGCCATGAACCTTGATCAACTTATTTGATGTCAGTAGTACAGATGTAGATGACAGTAAGGTTGATTTCACACAGCATATCATAACCTTGCCCGGTCATAGGATATCATCACCCATACTGTGTTCCAGCTACACTCAGTATACTAGATGTACATTCCTATGTCACAGGAGTGTTTTGCAACTGGACTGCTGGCAGAACCAACACTACAGAAGGTGTCTGAATAATACATGCACATCACACCAGTGCCAGCTACAGTAAGACAGGGTTAATTCATTGTACTACCCCTCATTGTAGACTATACCACACAGACTAAAACAGAAGGCATTTGCCTATTGAAGTATGTGAATGACTATGACCTAGGAGCAATAGCTGACTCAATGAGTGTTGCGGACAACATACAGAAGAGGCTTTGTGGGTGAGGTGTGTGACATATGGCCACATTCTGACAGCTACATATTGCATTGCCACCCTATGTTAAAAACCCTGTACCCATGAACTACCACCTAGGCAGTGGTCAACATAATGGACACTGTGTGTAAGGGATGTAGCTGGACAGTTGTCTTTCCTGTGATAGTTATGTCACCACACCTGTCAGGTAGTCGTAAGTGGCAACCCTAATCATGACAGGGTGCCATCCATGAATATAGAGATCATTGTCCATCCTTACACAACACTCAAGTGATCCATATCAGATCACATATTTCCTTTAAGGGGTATTGGCCATGTTCAGATGGCCTACACCAGCCATCCCATTCCCTATCTCCACTATATAGCATGATGCCTATCCTGAATAAAGCCATGTCCAACCCAGTGATGTTGGACATGCTACACTTACACATCCTGATCTCAAACGCATACTTCATGGACATCCACCTTACTAGTACAAGGATCACCACATGCTGAATAGATCCTTGTTCCATACACGTTACATACTCCTGCCATACTATGCATCTCTGTCCAGCAAAGCTGCACATTGCCCCTCTTTCAGACATGGTGTGATGACCGCATGGTAACTATATCATTAACCCTGTGAATCAGTTATGTGGCACTGCTTGACCTGGCTCCAGAAACCCACCTGTCAGCTACAGCTAGGTAACCTTTCATCCTGGGGTCATACATGGCCCAGGGCATATAGCCTACTAGTTGGCTTTGACCGTACATGCTATAGTTGATATCCAACCCTGCAAATACCATCAGGCTAGTCAGTGTCCCATGTGCATCACATATGCAACACATGTGATACATGGCAGGATGTTGAACTGCTGTACAGTGTCGTGTAGATGCATATGGCAAAACACATACATGTAAAACCTTCCTTGAGCAAGTCTACAGTGTCACAGGTCATGTTCGTGACATATACAAAGCATCAAAGTCGACTGCATTAATGTGGACACATCCAGGCATGTGCTGATAGGTAAAAACACCAGTACAGGCAAACAGACATGCCCACATCAAGACAGCATCCACATGGAGTATGAGCAATGTGATCAGGTGACACACACATATATGGTGTTAATATCCAATCACCATTGAGTGTCAAATGTGTGTGACACAAACATGTCAGTGGTGTCAGTGTCATGTAGATTTGCAAAGACAACTATTTACTCGTAATAAATGTGATATACATGTATGTTTAGCTGTAACTCTGTACGTCTCTGTGAGTTACTGTGACCTGTTTCCATCATTATGTCTTCCAGCTATGCACCGTGCAAGGCTACCACCTTATACCAGCTTGGAGGATGATGTCCTCATCCCATACCTACTTGATAATCATCATGTATTGTTCAGCCATGTGCCACAGGATGCACAGCAGCGGGATGCCCTGTGGCAGGAACTTCACAGAAGGGTTAATGATGTGGGTGGCCACAACTGCACATATCAGCAGGTGCGCAGACACTGTACAGACCTAATTAGATGGGTGAAACAGCGTGCGAATGCAATCACCAGGAACAACGTGCAGCAGGTTGTGGGCCACCAACCCAGCCCCCACTCACACGTACTGAGGAGCTACTGGCCAACTTGGGGACACCTTCAGAACAACATCCACAAGCCTTAGCTAATATTGTGGAGGTGTGTGTCTCTCAGCCACTGAGCCTGGAGTTGCCTGGTAAGTCACTACTGCACATATAACAACTATATTTCATATAGTTACATGTGTCACTGTACATTATGTAATGTAACATCATACGCAAAGCATGTATACACAAATGCCGCATACTATAGTATGCTACTCTGTGTATGCACACATGTGCATACCCCATAGTATAGTCTATTGTACTGGCATATGTGTTAACATGCACATTGCACCCTGTAGCTATCATACAGGCATGGATAATGATCATACTGGTGTGTCACTCCTATTTAGCTACCTCTGGCATTCCACTGCAACAGCAGCCCGTTGCAGATAAGACTGTTATTATTTATCAGGCATGTTAATGCATAGATCTATCTGCCATGTGGCCATTTATCACATGTACACATAATGTATGGTCCTGTCACAATATACAGGTCAGACCTACAATGCATCACAATGGCAACCCATGTGCAATAATTGCAAACAATGTGAAACACCGACTTGAAACCTCACAAACTGTCATTGCCAGATGTGTGGACAGCTGTGCATACAATGGTGGAGGTATTGTTCACTGTAGGGACATGCACTACAGATCAGAACTACACATGTGGGGAATACAAACAGTACTACACAGTGAGCTAGAGTATGGCTAGCCCACAGGATTCACTGGTGTGGATTATATCCCTGCTAAGAATGTCACACAATGTTATGTGCTATCTGACATGTCCATGACATTTAGTGGGCTGGCTGCAACACTGCCTAACTATCCTGAAAAACATATCCCACATACCAAACATAACACCCTTTGTCTGCATAACCCTGTCGTCAGTGGAGCATATGACATCTATGGGTGTATGTCATATGGGACAACACAGACATGTGAAATAGATGCCCATCACAACCATTTGGCCAACACATGTTCACACATGGCCATGGAGGATGGCCAGAGACATGAAGCAACACACACACAGTAGAAGTGATGTGCATGTGTGTACACCCTGTTGTACATTGGCTCCACATAATCCAACTATGGCTTTTGTGTAATGGTTATATTGCAGATGTGGAACACTAGACATCCTACAGGCCTGTGAACATCTTGTGTAGGCGTGACATCAATCCACCACAAAAGATGTGTTGAACATCTTGAGTGTGTCACGACATGACAGCAGTCACCTGTACAGTATCCACATACATACACAGACAACCACATCAGGCCACAGATACAGTACATTCCCCTTGCTGCTGTCAGACATCATTGTCATCCTTGCTCCTCATGTGTGTGTGTATGCTACACAGATGTCATGTGGGACATGGTGTACTGGCGAGTTTGCCATGTCTGGCCATAGTTGCCAGGCAGTAGCAAAATGGTTGCAGATGTGCAGGGGTGTCATCTGTATACCCTTTAGTGACATGTGTCACACATTCCACATTATGGTTTAGTGTGTATACACCTAAGTGACGTGGGTCACATGCCACAGTATAAATGTATTGTATCTGAACACAGTCATGGCTATGAACTGTGTCTGTAACTCACACTGTATAGCAATAGCAAAGCCACATGATTCCCTGCAATGGCCATGCACATCAGCTAAATGTGCAGTATATCTGTAGGGTGGACAGAAAACACTGCGTCATCGGAAGGTCCATGTTAGTATAACACATCCCTGCATTGGGACACCATTTCTCCACTGTATATTTGACAGGACACCATTGTGTTAAACATGTATGCATGTCATTGCACACATCAGCAGATCACATGTCATACTACATGTGATTGTCAAGGTCATATGTCACACATCAGGCAGGTGTAATGTTAACCTGTGCTGGTCTACATGATGTAACACAGGGATGTATGCTAACTACTACTATAAATGTGTAATGTGCATGCCTTCTGCTATGACACATGCATGCTGTTGTGTGCAACCCAGGGATGTATGATAACTACCACTGGTATTGTCTGAGCTGCATGCCATCTGCTGTATCACATGCATGTCGCATGCCTTCTGTCATATCACATGCATGTTGGGTGCCATAGCGTGTGTCTGTGTGTGTGTGTCTGTGTGTGTGTCTGTGTGTCTGTGTGTGTGTGTCTGTGTGTGTGTCTGTGTGTGTGTGTGTGTGTGTGCATATGTGTGCGTTTGTGTGTGTGTGTGTGTGTGTGTGTGTGTGTGTGTCTGTGTGTGTGTGTGTATTGTATAGATTGTAATGTACAGGTCTGCCCTTCACAGCTGTTGATGTAGGTGCGTTTCCCTCCTGTGGTCCATCTGATGTTAGTGTCCCCACAGACTCTAGCAGTGATGATGAACGTATGATTGAGGCACAGGCAGGGATGTCAGGGGCTGAATCTGTGCCATTGGTTGCCATTCCACCTATATCCCTCTCATCCCCACACACAGTTCTCATGCCAACACATACCCCATCACCAGTGGCCATAGAGGAAGGACAGTTGGCATGTGGTAACTTGGAACAGGAAAGTGTGGAGGCTATGGAAGTTGTGCCTGTACACCATGGTGTCAGCCAACTGACTGACGATGCCCCACACAGGCATGTGGCCAGTGATGTTCATAGGAGGACCTCTGGCCAACATGCCCCTGCAAGACAGAGCACAGCAGCTGGTGTTACCAGACGCATGTTTCAGGCTGTAATGGAGGCACAGACATGTGCTGAACAGCATAACAGAGAAGGTCTGCTGTCCATTCTTTAACAGCAACATCCAGGCAATGGCAAATGCTCACCATCATCTTACTGAAGTTTTGGATAGATGATTGGGTGACATGGTTGGAGTCCTTGACCATGGCATGTTAATCTGCGAGCGTGACATGTCTGTGCTGGAACATCTGGTAGGAGTGAGGCATTGGGCATGTGGATGTAGGCAAGCTACATCACCTGTTACAGGTCTACATGAACATGCTACCTCACATGCCTGCTCCCATAGTGGTGGTAGCAGCAGCAGCAGTGCAGCTGTTGCTGTGCTGTCCACACCAGGACACAGCAAGCCATGTGCATATGGCCCTGGATGGTCTCAACAGGGACATGGTTCCAGTGGACATATATCATCAGACAGTACCCAATCTTCACCTCTGCCTGGTAGTGCCTGTGCAACCCCTGGCAGGCGCAGGTCACGTGGCCATGGCTGGACACTGTGAAGTATAAAACCTGGCCTGTACAGTCTGCAGCTGTCAATAATCCCTTGTGTAGGCCAGACACATGCCAGAACTGTGTGCATACACACACACACACACACACACACACACACACACACACACACACACACACACACACACACACACACCGGGAAAATGTAGGGCACCGCAACACACACATGCATAACATACACACATGCCCATTGAGATCAAAGGCCCTAACCCACACACATGATGTGATCCAATGATGCAGCCTATGCCTCTGGCAAACATTATCACCCTGTGCCTCTAATGATGCCTGTGCCGCATCCCTGCCATCCACACCATCGGTGCAGGGACATGCTCATATGGTCTGATGCACAGGGTGAACAGACTAGGAAGATAATTGTAGATTACAGTTGTGTACTGTTGACAGGCAGCAGACATACCATGTACTACAGGTTTAGAATTAATTTTGTACTGTTAACAGTATGTGTCATGTGTAACAACAGTAACTGCATGTTGGTCTTGATGTTCTGCCTTCCTCCTTCAGGTCTAATTGCATGTGCAGCTGGATGTCAGTGTTTGCAGTTAGTGTCCCATATGTAAATGTGGACTACTCACAGGTATGTATGAAAATACCAGCATGCACCTTGTAGCTTCCACATCACAGTTAGAATGTCCCATGTTCCAAACACGTCTACTGATCTACTGATCCAAGAGCATGATAGCTGTGTATTAAGCTACTGTGGCTAGAGACATGACATCCAAACTGGGTGACATCACAGGTATAGTTACATGGTGTGGGGAGGTAAGAGAGCAGTCTAGTTGATGTCAAGGGTAGAGGCCAGTGGAAAACGTGTTGCCTCATTGGGAAGCAGTAATACACGTTCCCATGACAAGATGCGAATACACAAATACACCCACATACTCAAGTATTCACACACATGTATTCAGAGACACAGTAACACACCCACACACTCATGGATTCACTGACACAGTAACACACACACACACACACACACACACACACACACACACACACACACACACACACACACACACACACACAGTCGCTAGTGTTGAGGTGAGGACCCCTGCCTATGTGCAAATCATCATTACAGTACTGTGCACTTACATGATGAGCCACAGAGATTACACATGTACAAATAGTCAGAATGGTCTAAGATCGAGGACATCAACAGGGATACTAGATTACATTACCTGGATGGGGGGAGGGGTCTTATCAGTTCACTATGGTAACATACAGCCTCACTCCAGGGACCAGACAGCCATACATACATACATACATACATACACACACACACACACACACACACACACACACACACACACACACACACACACACACACACACACACACACACACACACACACACATATACACACACACTGTGGCATTCACTATTTAATACACCTATGTCACGCACATAAATAAAGATATTGGGGACCTACAGACACTGGATCCTACCCAGTTTGGCTTTGTTAAGGGCAGATCCTGCCTCTTAAACCTGGTCGATTTCTTTGAAACAGTCATCAAGGCCATTGACGAGGGGAAGGTGGTCCGCACAGCCTACCTGGACCTCGCAAAAGCCTTCGATACAATACCCCACTCGGGCATTATAGATAAGCTCACCAGCTTAAATATAAACCCCTATGTCATTAGATGGGTTGCAAACTGGCTCAAGGACAGAATCCACATGGTTAGAATTGCTGGAGCCATGTCAGACTCCAAACCAGTTGCAAGTGGCGTCCCACAAGGCTCAGTCCTGGGACCTCTCTTGTTCGGTATATATTTCTCGGCGGTACAGGCCAACACGGAAGGACTGTGGCTGACCAAGTTCGCAGATGACTGCAAACTGGGAGCCATAATCAACTCTCGAGCTGACACAAGCATCCTTCAAAAGGGCCTCATAGAAACAGACAACTGGTGCCAGAGCCATGGCCTCAAGCTAAACGCCAAAAAGTGTATAGTCATCCCCTTTGGCAAAAACAAAGTGCCCACAAATTACCACATAGGTGGTAATCCATTAAGTACAGAAGAAGTCATTAGGGACCTGGGGACCCAAGTTGATAGCAATCTCTCATTTGACAACCACGTGGCCAAAGTGGTTAGAAAAACATTTTATATAGCCCACCTAATCATGAAGGGATTCACATCTAGATCAAGGGAGGTCATCGTACCTCTTTACTCATCCCTCATCAGGCCCATAATTGAGTACAATGCCCCTTTTGGGATGTACCTTACCAGACACCTGCAGCAACTGGAAAGACCCCAAAGTACCTCACCAAGAGGATCAAAGGGCTCAAACAGATGCCATATGCTGCCCGGTTAAAGAAACTCCAGCTCTACTCAGTGGCATACCGCCTGCTCAGAGGCGATCTGTGCCTGACGTATAAAGCCATGTCCAACCCAGAATTAATGGACATGCTGCACCTCAGAAAATCCAAATCCCATCGAGCTACGCTCGAAAGACTTGAACCTCAGCACTGAAATAAATAGGACATGCTGGAGGGACAGATTCATAACCCAGAGGCTCCCTTCACTCTGGAATAAAATCCCAGTCCAGGTTAGGCAGAGTCCCACATTGACTCTCTTCAAGAGGAATCTTGATGAGTGGATGGGAGATCGTAGGTTTACCCCGGCTATCACTTCTGTGTCACTGTTAGACAGAGGCACAGTATACTAACCTCAAAAAAAGGCATAGCAAAATTAATTTAAAATGGGTGGCGAAAGCCAAACACACTCTGGCTAGGCTTATAAATGCCCTAGGGCAGATAGCCTAGTATGAACCTATGAACCTATGAACATGCAGATACCTGAAATGTGTGAGATACACACCCCTGCCTATGTCCTGCTTTCTACATTGCAATCTGTACGGATATCGACAACAGTGTACAGGAGACTGAGTAACAACTGAGATGTATTCCCCTCCATGCATGACATATACACACACAACCACACATGCCAGTACTGTGAATCAAACACCTGCCTATCTCATGATAAGTATGACAGACTTACAGCAGTATTGCATGCGCTACAAAGTATACTGATGCTTCCTTTGGCAACTGTGCTGATATATGCACAATATATGCACACGGGAGGTCTTAACTGTTAAAGGTGTCAAGTGACTTACCTTCAGTGTCACCCTGACCGCTGTCTAAGTTGTGTGTGTTCCCCTTCAATTAACAAAACCATAGCTTAGCAGTTACACAGGTTATTGTAGGAATGGTTGTGACACACCTGTGATCTGTCATCAGCAAAAATCCATCTGCAAAGATGCCCCATCACTTAGTTATGTCCACACATCTGTCCATACCTGAAGTACAGCTTACCATACATTCAGCATATCACCATATACAGTTGACAATGTTGAGGCTGCATTGCAACTGCATGATGTACTAAGACACATGTCACCTGCAAACATCAGCAACTGCACACACATGGTATCTGAACGCACACCACTACATGTACATGTGTGGAGTTCCTACATTCCTGTCATTTGGGCATGTTTGTAGGCATTGCGTTTGGTGGACATTTGTAATGACATACATGACACATGGAGTGTTGTATGATATGATAGGTGTCAAGGCTGACAAGTAAAGAGGGAATGTTACCTCTGTAAACATTGATATCACACCTTATGTACTGTTAGCATTCAGTAGCCATGGACCTACCTTCCATGTGCCTGTGTGTAATGGCTATAGCCACCTGTCTGCACAAAGGACAACAACAGCTATGCTATTTACATATATGTTGTATGTGTGTGGCATGTACATATCCAGGGCAGGTACATGTATGTCATATCCAAACATGAGAGTGTTTACTGGTGTACAGCAACAGTCATCTGTTAATGCTGTAAATAACCGAGGGACCGTGGTATGTGTACAGCTGACCTGGTTACAAACAGTGGTATCATTGCATTGCATAATACATGATGCAACTGTGTCAGTACATGGGTACTCTGCACAGTTGATGTAGAGCTAGGAACAGTCCACCGGTCAAAGGTCACATTGTGTTGTACTATTATATGTCATACCACATGTATTGATGTGTGTTGGTGGTCCGAGGGCATGGTGGTGTCTGAGGGATACATCCTGGAATGCAGCTTTTGACACTGTGACCTGCACCTGACTCATCTGTGATGCCTTTTGTGGAAGTACTGGTCAGTACATGTGAGTGGCCTTTATGTATATGGTGACACCACCACCTGGAGCAGTTCATATCTGTGTTATGGCCCACATGTCTGGTTCTGAGGTATATGGTGGTAGTGCTATTGTGCACTACAGAGCCATCAGCCAGGTGTTCCTCACTGCACAGATGTCAGTATTCCCCATTGTTGGATCTACAGTGAGCAGCTGTGATTACGAATGCTACACATCTAGCACTGGTTAGCATAAGCATACAATGCAGTTGTCCTCTAGGTGTCAGGGTGTTATCCTGTGTTTAGGACATTTGCCTTGGAATGGCACTATATGGGCGAATGCAACCTAGGTATTATCCCCACTCCCTTGAATCATGGATGCATGTGATCTGTGCCAAAGGCCTGTCTTCTTTCAGTCATGTCATCCCAGATTGACAAACACTGGACAACCTCGTAATTACAGCAGGACATTGGCTCATTGTGTTGGTCAAGCAGTTGCCACTCCTAGCATGACATCACTGCGAGTCATAGCATTGTGCTTGGTATAGAATGGTACATCTAAGGTGACGGACAGCAGAAGACGTTGTGTAGATGACCAGTGTCAGATATATGTAGTGCAGCATTCCTGCTAACAATAACATTTACTAACACCGGAGTCCATTACAATGTGTTCTGTATGTCTAACTGTAATAGCATGGCCACTGTGGCCTTCCGTGTTTAGAATCAGAATGCATCCCTAACAACCCTGTGCTACTAAGTGTATGAGCATGCCCAGTATAAACTTGTGTAGTTGGTGACATAGTGCATTCCAAACATTCCTGTGCTACTAAGTGTGTGAGTATGCCTACTGACACCTTGTGTTGGTTATGTGCCTCTATGTGTATGGGCATGGCCATTGTAACCCTGCATAGTGATAGTAGTCATCCATTCCACAGATGGGCATACTCCAGTTCAGGATGGATTCCTACTTTAAACACACAGGTCCACAGGTATGTACATCTTAACTGCCAGCATCCCTGTTGATGTCCACATTCCTAGAAGATCATAATGACAGCCTTGAAATGCGTAGTCTCTTTGGCATGACTCATAACTATGTAGTACTGTAATAGTGATCTGTAGATAGGCAGGTGTTCTGATCCCACTACTGGCATGTGTGTCTCCGTCTGCCTGAGGACAGAACAATGCTTTTAGACTACTCACACTCCATAGATTTCCTATACCCAACTTTGGCAAGGCTGATGATGTCACCCACCTAGAAATACACCTCTGGGAGTGCTATGAGCCAGTAATCTCAGTTGTGCATTCTATAACTACGTAATGCTTTTGTGTGATAAAGTTGTTAGGTCAGTGTTCTAATCCCAGACTTGCCAACTGTGTGTGGGTGTGTGTGTGTTTCTACTTCTGCCTGAGGACAGAACAATGCTTTTAGACTACTCACACTCCATACAATTCCTATACCCAACTTTGGCAAGGCTGATGATGTCACCGACCTAGAAATACACCTCTGGGAGTGCTATGTTCCAGTAATCTTGGTAGTGAGTTCTGTAACTGCATAATGCTGTAGTGTGATAAAGTAGTTAGGTCGATGTTCTAATCCCAGACTTGCCAACTGTGTGTGTGTGTGTCTCCATCTGCCTGAGGACAGGACAATGCTTTTAGACTACTCACACTCCATACAATTCCTATACCCAACTTTGGCAAAGCTTATAATATCACTCACCTAGAAATACACCTCTGGGAATGCTATGACCCAGTAATCTCGGTAGTGCGTCCTGTAACTGCATAATGCTGTAGTGTGATAAAGTAGTTAGGTCAGTGTTCTAATCCCAAACTTGCCAACTATGTGTGTGTGTGTCTCTGTCTGCCTGAGGACAGAATAATGGTTTTAGACTACTCACACCGTACAATTCTTATAACCAACTTTGGCAAGGCTGATGATGTCACCCACCTAGGAATTCACCTCTAGGAGTACTGTAACCCAGTATTTGCCTTAGCACGTGCTGTAAATGTGTATTGCCGTAGTTAGATATGGTAGGTAAGGGTTTGAATCCAGGACATGGCAAGCGTATGCGTTCGGCTGTCAGAGCCTGTGTGGAGGTGGCTGTGAGTGTCTAACCACTGGACATGTTGGGGAGCGGATTTTGTAGTTTTCCTATATGGTGTCCGTCTTATGACACAATGGCCACCTCACAAGGAGTACAGATGTCAGTCAACCACAGGACTGTGTTGGCAAGCTATGCCCCTACATCTGGCAAAAGGCATGGTGAACAAAGTATGCAACCCTACTAGTACCCGGTATATGTCCTGAACCGATGTGTCATACACAAACACACTTGCCTAGGATATCCCGCTATGTTGCTAGTACCAGACACATTGATGACAGATAGTAGGCATGGTGTGATTGCAGTGGGCTGCAGAGGACATGGCACCCTGTACAGCAGTACAATAGGCACATAATTGCAGACAATATGCCTTCACTATGTTCCCCACTGGATGCCTGCAACATATGTGGTGCCATCAAATATGATCCACAGAGGCCATACAATGCTGTACAGATGTGCTCTGTATGGACTGATGCCACTGACATCAGGGAATACCTGTATTATGCTATCAATACAGGTGCAGGGTCAACCTGCTGACTATAAGCAGGTTTTGCCACACCAGGCCAGTATTGGCATATCGGAGGATAACAGTCTGTGTACACAACATGTGCCTACCAAACCAGGTACACCTGTACATGTCACTGTACAGTATTGTGGGACATGCACATCCCAGGCAATGTCCATGTCAAGGACTATCAAATACAGACATGGCATGCATTGCAAAGCTATGGCCATACACAATGGTAACCAGGATGTCAGGGCAGTTCATGCAGTACCCATCTGTGTGGGACATTGCAGACACTACACCCCTGTACCACACTGCACATCACTGTTGGGTGGCACGATGCCAAGGATTACCCCTCACCAGCCTTGTACAGCCATCTTGCACAGCCAACCACTACACACCTATGAAGCAATGCATACATGCATGTCAGTACTGGCACCTTGTGTCTGCATGTGGGTTATGATGCTCCCATCCACAGTCACTCCCAGTATAACCCTCATTGGCATACCAACAGATGTCAAACATGTTCACATGCCCTAGCCCATAGAAGCTCCATATATCCCCTGTGATGCATGTAATCCTGTGCATTACTGCAGTGTGGCAAACTAAGTAGTGAGGGAGTGTATTTGTGGCCCTGGCAAGGAGTGTCAATGCAAGTCCATTAGAGAGTGTGGTTGTGGTGACAATGGCATCCGTTCATGTGGACAGCCATGTGTGCTACACCTAATGTATGTCTACTATATCTCTGTTGCAGATGTCTCTCACCAACACACATATATGTTCTTACAGCACAGCAACATGTCGGCTTTGTGGCACATGTAGTAACCGCATGCGCATGTAATAGCAATGACTAGTCTGTCAGGAATTTGACCCCTGTACTGGTAGGCATGTGACAGACAATGCTTAGGTTTTAGTCTCCAAGTCCTTCTCTGATGTACTTTGTCTGTCCCTCCCACACACACTCTCTGGTGGATGTGGAGATGTACACCTGCTCAGCAGCAGCATGTGTATTGTAAGTGATGGGCATGATCAGGTGATGGTCTCTGCACCTATTGCAGTCCTCCTCTAGCTGATTGCATGTGGAACAGCTATGATGATGTTCCCATCGCCATTCGTATGATAAATACAGTACATTATCTAGGAACATCATGTTGGTGTTTGGCCATGACAGTCGCTGTGAGTGGTACTTGGATGTGGTGTTTTGAAACGGCATCACAGATGATATCTGGATGTTCCTCAAACATCATACACAGTGGGAAATAGCCTAAAGACAGGAGCGTGATGTGCCAGACATGACTACTGCATGTAAGTGTAGCTATGCTGCATTGAGACTACTGCCTGTTTAACATGTGTGTGGTAATGGCTATTCTGCATGTTTTAAAACAGACATGACAGTGCTCTGTTCGTGTGGACTGGCCAATGTGTGGAATCATTTGTTTCCTTTGTTACACACTGAACACACATCTGTGCACAGCAGGAGCATAGTGTGAGGATTTCAGCCAGTACATGGTGATAAGGATGTGTTACTGCCATCCCATCCCTTACTGGACATATGTCACATGAAACAGTGGTATGACAGACACTGTCTGAAGTTCCCAGTGACAAGACAATAATGGGCAACTGTTCATCGCTGCAGTCACACATCTTCTACACATTGTACAGATGTCATGCAGTATATATACATGTGTTGTGCTCCCTCCGCAAATGTATACCATCTGTTTTGTTGGGTTGATGTCATATCTATGCATACTGTGTAAGTAATCCTGAATGCTGTTGTCTATTACTAAGCCATATCTGTGTTTAAACTGCAACACCATAGGCTGTATGGGTTTGGAGGTCCTGGCAGAACCTCCTGTCCCATTTCAGCTGACCATGGCACAGGGCACCAGTACATCTGGGGCCCAGCCTTGGACATCAACCTCTGTTGGCTCTGCACCACCTTCTGGTGGTACCACCACTGAGGATGGTGCATGTCCCCCCTGGGATTAGGACCAGACAGGAACATGTCTGCTGTCGTGCGGTCCCAGATGTGGTACGTTGAGGGCTCAATAAGGGGTTCTGAAGCCAGATACGCAAGTTCAAGGGCAGAGTATCACATTTACTGGGTGAGGCTGCCCCTCCTGGACAGCCCCCAGCACTGCCTCCTTTGCAGCTGTTTTGGTGCAGTGGCAATTGCCCATGTCTGGGGACCTCCGTCCCACTGTTCGCATGGGCTTGTGAATGCCGAACACCCATCCCCATCCGAGGTGTATCCCCCCCACATGTGTCATATACTGACCCTGTGTGCTGTCTTGTCTGTGAGCCTAC
>NC_056746.1:462918794-462926294 GCF_019279795.1 Protopterus annectens
CCTTTTTCATTATGACAGTACCACTTTGATTGAAAGGATCTGGTTAAAAATCCCATGCGATAGTCAAGTTCACTTTTACATGTTATTATGCTGGTTTTACAGCAGAACGACATTCATTCCACATGGAAAATGATATGTGCTATAGTCGAACTTGAACCGTGAATGCCTGTTCATTAGACGGATGCTCTAACCACTATACTATTAGTATGCTGCTTCATTTATATGTATACCCATGGTTCATAGTTATCCGAACACACGCCTCAACACTTCACTAACACAGCAGGCAAAACCGCACCACTACATATGCACCATTCCCTACTGCTCTGGACCCGTCTCACATGTTGACTTACTGCAAGTATATTCAGACTTCCCAAGCCTATAGTCCTGGCACATACATTCATATGATGGTTTGGGTGTTCATATGGTCATCTGGTTGTAGGCTTGTTTGACTGGGGACTGGGACTGCTCTGTACCTCTTTGAAGGTCAGACTTGGCATGTGGACAAAGTTAGTTCCACTGTTAGCATTCTACCTGTGGTTAGAGATGCAGAGGGTTTGTTCACCTCTGGCCAGCTTGATATGTCAAGCACTAGATAATACGAGTGTTCTGCTGCTGTTTTCCTTTGCATTCATTATGAATGTTTTCTTGTGCCCATGTTCATTCTGTGTATAGATATATTTATATATATATATATATATATATATATATATATATATATATATATATAGATACATCTTTATATACGTACACATGCATATACATCTACATGATTAATTACTTTGATCATACTGTTGAATGACTGTGCTGTCTGCTATGTTTGTGATAACATCAGTGTTAGGTATAACTGCCATGGCTTAGTGGTAAATCACATTGATTGTGATGTGTAAGGTCCTGGCGTTGAGCCTGGCCAAGGTGGTTTATTGTGTTGCTGGGCAGAACAAGGGCTGTTGGACAAAGGGTGAGTACAACACTTTTCAGAAGTGGTTTTCCGTTTAACCCTGTTTCCCATCACGCAAACACATTCTGCATTCTTACTGTGATACGTCACCCCAGTTCACATTTCAATGGTATTATATCGTTATACAGCATAAAATTAGCAGGATATGCTCGTATACGGATTATGCATCATAAATGGTGTGTGCTGCAGTCGAACCGGCAACATCTGCTCGATAGTCGGATGCTCTAACCATTACACTATTGCTGTGCTGCTTCATTTGCATGTATACCCATGGTTCATAGTTACCAGAACAAACACAGCAAAACATCACTACCACAGCAGTCATCCATTCTCTGGTCAAAAATAAACCACACCACTACACATGCGCCACTCCCTACTGCTTTAGACATGTCCTGTATGTTGGCTCACTCCAAGTATATTCAGACGTTCCAAGCTTATAGTCCTGGGACATACGTTCAAATAATCGTTAGGGTGTTCAATTAGTCTTCCAGTTTTCAGCTCACCCAACTGGTGACTGGTACTGCACTGTATCTGTTTGAAAGTCAGACTTAGCATATGGACAAAGTTAGTTCCACTGTTTGCATCCTACCTGTGGTTGGACATGCAGGAGATTTGCTCACCTTTGGGCAGCTTGATATGACAGCACTAAATAATATGGGGGGGTTCTACTGCTGTTTCCCTTCACATTTGTTATGACTGCTTTATTGTGCCCACGTTCATTCTTCATGGATATATATATATATATATATATATATATATATATATATATATATATATGTGTGTGTGTGTACATGCACACGCATATACACCTACATGCTTATTTACATTTCCCATACTGTTGAATGAACACCAGTTACCGTCGTGCATACCTGCTTATGTCGGCTTGACAGTGCCTTAATCACCCTATATCTGAATGCCAGTTACCGTCGTGCATACCTGCTTATGTCGGCTTGACAGTGCCTTAATCACCCTATATCTGACTGCCATTATTCTGGGCATCATATAAAATTAGCAGCCCTTGCATGGCATGGACCCCGGAACAGAAACACCATAGTCACTGGTTTTACCACTAAACCATCCACGATACATTTTGTATGGATGGTAATTAGGATATATGACTTTACTACAGGCATTCCACTCTACTAGCAACAAATGTGACAGTCAGTTGGTGTACATATGTATAGTACATGTTAATGTGCATATGTTTCTGAGCGGCATATGTATACATTTGCAAGTATACATATTTATGAATAGGACACATATTTCACAACTACTTATATGCATGTATGTGTGATGTGTAGCTATGCAAATATAAGTATGTACATTTATAGATATATGAGTACATATCTGGAGTTATACATGGCCATGTATATGAACAACTGCATCCGGGAGGCACCTGTACCATTTGTATACAGGGGTTGTGTGCATCATTACGACGAGGAACATGGACAGGGTATACAATTTATGGACATGTACTATTTGAAAGATGGCTATGAGGAAGCTTCTTGGGAACATGTGAAAGGTATATATTCCTGATAATGCACGTGGGGAGATGTGCATCATGGTCAGGTGTTTAATCCTGGGTCATAGGTTCTGCAGGACCGGGTGGAAGCTGAGCAAGGTTGTGGACAAGTACTGCTAATCTGACTTGTACCCAGATGTCAACGGGGGTGGACATTGTGTTATGCCACAAAATCTAATCTTGAGAACAGACACTTATCCCATGAGGGATGTCCAAAAAGTGTGGATGATGAACCCCATTCTTCTGGTTGTATGAAAATGAAGGAGGGTTATGCATGCATGGGATACCTAGTTTGCAAGCCTGAGACTGCCTAAGATGAGACTGCCTACTAGATGTGGGTAGGGGAAACTATGTGCAGATATGCTGCACCAAGCTAGCAGCCTGAGTATGGGTGGTTTTGGTGGACATTCAGCAAGGGGGGGTGGTGTGCTGTGGAGGGGATGATGGGTATTCAATTATGTATCCAGGTGTGCTGGGGTTGGATGGCTCAGTTCAGGCCAGACCATTATGTGGGAGTGAGCCGGTAATGTTTCTGTACATGTGTATCGCACATTTTAATGTTCATATGTTTGTGGGATTGTGTTCTACAGTATGGCCTGTCAGGGTGTATTGGGGATGTGAATGTATGTTCTTTGGTTTCCTTTCTGATTCACCCACTGCTCCCTCGTACACCTCCAGTTCACCTATTGTACATCCGATCTAGTCTCCCCTTGGCGAATTATTACATTACCCATCACCCCCCCCCTAAATTCCACAAACACACCATCCATCCCTTCTCTGGTTGCTGGCCCATGGCACAGACAGCAATACACATTGCATACTCTACATATCTCTGGTACCAATATCGTTGTGAGGACAACCCTAGCATATTTGATCTTCCACATGATGTACTTCACACACATAGGTACACGCAAATACTTATCTTTCATGGCATGGTAGGTAGACCCGGGTAATACCCATTCATCTTTGGGCCATCTAGGCAAGAACAACTTGGACGGCAAATGGGCAGATATTGAACAAATGCTCTGACCATTGGTAGGGTTGCCACCTTTTCAAATGGTCAAAGTGGGACATTTTCGAGACACACATCAGATTTTACAGGCCAACACATACCCACGGTCAGTACAAAGGATGAAACTTTACTTTTTTGCCTAAATAATAGCTTATTCTAGTAGCAGTTTAGATGCTTATTCTGTTTCTTGTAACATTTAGGTATTTTAGATACAGAAATAACTATTTTATGCAACTATTACATAAAATATGGGACATAGTTATGTCCTACAATCTCAGGACATTTGCCATTTTTAATATTATTTGTCAGGACACAACTGCCCAAAGAGGGACTGTCCTTCACAAAGTGGGACAGGTGGTAACCATAACCATTGGGCTAGGCTTAGCAAAGGGCAGTGGCATGCAAACACGCTGTGTTTCTCTTCAACTTAGTATAACAATCAACACTACAATGAAATACAGACACAGGGTTTGAAATGTCATTGTTCAAGGGACGGGGGCTCAAAATTCAGCTACGTGCTTTTGTTTTTACTTTTTATTTTGGTGCTTGCGGAACTCTCTTGTATGCTTTGCATATATTTCAGTATCCACGGACACTGACAGGAGTGATTATTATTAGAGGCAGGCTGTATTAGTCAGCATTTTAGGTTGCGCGACTGTAGCCGACATGTTAACGCCTCCGTGCAGCACTTAAACATGCCCCCTGCACTCACACACATTTCCTGTGCATGTGGATGTTGCAGCAGCACGCCTTCATTAATATGCATATGGTGTTGCTGCACCATCTCTACACCGCACGGTCGGTTCAAGGCTAATGCCATCCTTGCGCCGAGCTTCATGAATCCTGGGGACAGTCTTTATGGCCTAAATTAAATAACCTAACTTTATACTATTTTTCAAACTTAGTTGGCGCTCCAGTATCCTCTGTTACAATATTAATTCCAATAGTTATAATACAGTCTGACATACAAGTGTATTTCCTTATCTGTCCAGCAGGGTACACTGTGGTACATTTTTAACACAAGCAGCTCTACAAATACATTTTTCAACACAAGCATCTGTACAAATCAGTTTGATATATAATTCTTTACAAAACTCCACCTAGCTATATTGGCATATGTTGCACATCCGCTGCCTTACTTCTCCTGGCATAGCTGGCAATACCTCACATTATCACAACTGGCTCAGAGATTTTTCATAGAATTAAGAACATGAATGTAAAATCTGTTGCTACAAAACATATTAATGATACCCTTAGCAAAATTATTTTGGTTAATGAAGACTTTATCTAAGAATGTTTTGATAGGTATATTATTTATTATCCAACAAAGCAATGCCTCCATTGGTAAACTCTTGGAAAAATAATTTAATTATGACTGTGTATGATGTTACTCATTGGTTTAAAATGATTGCATCATGATTTGTGTTATTGGAAGACATCATGATTTGTGTTATTGGAAGATAGTATAACAATAGTCCCCGGGATTAATGCAGCTCGGTGCAAGGACAGCATTAGCCTTGCACCGACCGTGTGGCGTAGAGATGGCGCAGCAGCACCACATGCATATTAATGAAGGTGCGCTGCTGTAATGGCCACATGCATAAGAAACGTGCATGAGTGCAGGGGGCATGTCCAAGTGCTGCACAGAGGTGTGAACATGTCGGCTGCATACTCGCAACCTAAAATGCTGACTAGTACAGCCTGCCTCTGATAGTAATCACTCCTGTCAGTGTCCGTGGATACTGAAATGTATGCAAAGCATACAAGACAGTTTTGTGAACACCAAAATAAAAAGTAAACACAAAGGCACATAGCTGAATATTGAGTCCCTCAAACAAATGACATTTAAAACCCCAAGCCCGTATTCCATTGTAGTGTCAATAGTTATACCAAGTGGAAGCGAAACACATCGTGTTAGTGCGCCGGCACTTGCTAAGCCTAGCCCAATGGTTAGGGTTACCACCTGTCCCACATTGTGAGGGACAGTCCCCCTCTAGACAGTTGTGTCCATACCAAAACCATTATAAATGTCAAATGTCCTGCGATTGTAGGACATAATTATGTCCCATATTGTATGTAATAGTCCCATACAGTACTTATTTCCATATGTAAAATACTTAAATATTACAAGAAACAGAATAAACAAGTAAACGAAACAGAATAAGCAACTAAACTGCTACAACAATAAGCTTATTTTTAGGCATAAAACTAAAGTACTATCCTTTGTACTGACCGTGGGTATGTGTTGGCCTGTAAAATCTGGTGTGTGTCCCGAAAATGTCCCATCCTGGTCATATGAAAAGGTGGCAACCCTACCAATGGTCAGAGCATTCTCCCAATATCTGCCCATTCACGGTCCAAGTCGTCCTTGTCAGGACGGCCCAAAGATGAATGGGTATTACCCGGGTCTACCTACCATGTCATGAAAGATAAGTATTTGCGTGTATCTATGTGCGTGAAGTACAGCATGTGGAAGATCAGAAATGCTAGAGTAGTCCTCACAACCATATTGGTACCAGAGATATGTAGTGTATGCAATGTGTTCTGTTGACTGTGCCATGGGCCATCAACCAGAGAAGGGATGGATGGTGTCTGTGGAATATGGGGTAGGGGGTGATGGGTAATGTAATAATTCGCCAAGGGGAGATTGGGTTGGATGCACAATAGGTGAACTCGAGGTGTACGAGGGAGCAGTGAGTGAATCAGGAAAATAACCAAAGAACAAATATTCACATCCGCAATACAACCTTATAGGCCATACTGTAGAACACAATCCCACAAACACATGAACATTAAAATGTGCGATACACATGTACAGAAACGTTACCGACACATACCCACATAATGGTCTGGCCTGAACTGAGCCATCCAACCCCAACACACCTGGATATATAATTGAATACCCAGCATCCCCTCCTCAGCACACCCCCCCCCCTTCCTGAACGTCCACCAAAACCACCCATACTCGGGCTGCTAGCTAGGCGCAGCCATATCTGCACATGGTGACCCCTACTCATATCTAGTAGGCAGTCTCACCCTAGGCAGTCTCAGGATTGCAAACTATATATCCCTTGCATGTATAACCCTACCTTATTTTCGTAAAGCCAAAGGAATCGAGGTCATCGGTCCCCACAATTTTTGGATATCCCTCATGGGATAAGTATCTGTTCTCAACATTAGATTTGGTGTCACGACATGATATCGAGTCCTGTAGAGATTTGGACACAAGTTATATGAGCAGTAGTTGTCCACAAGACTGCTCAGCCTCCAGCCAGTCCTGCAGAACCTGCAACACGGGATTAAACACCTGACTGTGATGCACGTCTCCCCACGTGCATTATCGGGAATATATACCTTAAACATTCGCATAGTGGCAGTCAGATTTAGGGTGATTAAGGTGCTTTAAAGAAGAAGTAAGTAGGGTTACCACCTGTCCCACTTTGCGAGGGACAGTCCCTTTTTTGGAAGTTGTGTCCTGACCAAAAATAAAACAATGGCAAATGTCCTGTGATTGTAGGAAATACTTATCTCCCATATTTCACGTAACAGTTGCATAAAACAGTTATTTCTGTATGTAAAATACTTAAATATTACAAGAAACAGAATAAGCAACTAAACTGCTACAAGAATAAGCTTTCATTTTGGTGAATAAGTAAATTTCTAACCTTTGTACTGACCGTGGGTATGTGTCGACCTGTAAAATCTGATGTGTGTCCCGAAAATGCCCCACTTTGACTATTTGAAAAGGTGGCAACACTAGACGTAAGCAGGTATGCAAGTGTGTATGCGCGACGGTAAGTGGCGGTGATTGAATAGTATGGGAAAAGTAAATAAGCATGTAGATGTATATGCATGTGTATGTACAGACCGATATATATATATATATATATATATATATATATATATATATATATATAGATATATAGATATGAAGAATGAACATGGTCACAATATAGCAGTCATAATGAATGTGAAGGGAAACAGCAACAGAAACCCCCGTAATATTTA
>NC_056746.1:462928794-462971294 GCF_019279795.1 Protopterus annectens
CCAGACCACTGGCAGGAAACTACCAGTGGGAGAGACCTACAAGGTCTACACTTTAAACATGGACAGCGATGTCTGTTGTGGGACACCAAAAATTTTGTTCTTCCGGGCAATGCCAGTAAAGACTACTGTGACCAGGATGTATCTGTACATGGAACAGTAGGTTGTGCAAGCCTGATAACACATGGGTTGACACAACGTACGACATGTGTCCCGACACGGGGAGAGTGGGCAGTGTATAGGGGTGTGTTCATACCCCACCTGCGCCCACCTGCGCCCACAGTAAGGATGAGTGCTGTAGAGTACTGGCAGGTAGGGGAACTATGGGTATGCAATTATGGGCCTAGGCGTGCAGGAGTTGGCTGGCAGACACGTATTAGGACTGCCCCATGGATATAAGTAATATTCCGATGTCGGTATAGCAGACGCCCATACCTCCTGAACCTTAAGACCACATCTACTGGATAGTCCGTAAACCATTGGGGAAACACAGAGGGACCATATCATTGAACTGTCCTTGATTACCAGGGACGTCTGTGATTACGAATCAGAATCTAACACAGTCCCAAATAAACCCTCCTAGAACTAGTGATATTAGGAGGAAAGGTAGTGGAATACACATAATGAATAATGACAACATGTAAGAGTCCTAAACAGCATGTACCTCAGACAATGTGTATGAATACATATGTGCTCTGGGTCCATCAATGTGTCAGGTTAATAGCACCAACCTTCTAAATGTGTCCCTGAGGTTGTTATGCAGTGTCCCTGATTCAGTGTTCATTCTTCCCCATTCGTATGAGAGATCTGCTAGTGAGAGAAAGCGCATGCTCCGCCGACTACCTAAGAAAGATGATAGAAAAATAGAGTTGGGGTTATCACCTGTCCACCTTTGTGAGGGACACCCCCCTTTGAGCAGTTGTGTCCTGCAAAATAAATGTAATTATGGCAAAAGTCCTGTGATTTAGGGCAAAGATTTCCGATATTGTCTGTAGTAGTTGCATAAAACAATTATTTTGTACCTGAAACACCTAAATGTTATAAGAAACAGTATAAGCAGCTATAATGCTACATGAATAACCTTTTATTTAGGCAAAACAGTACTCTCCTTTCTACTGGCTGTGGGTATGTGTTGCTCTGCAAAGTCTGACGTCTCTACATGCAGGTCCTATAGGGTTGCCACATTTCCAAATGGCCAACTTGGGACATGTTCTGTAGAAATGTCAGACTTTCCAGGACAAAACATACCTACAGCTGTGCATAGTACAGAATTATACTTATTTGCACGTATAAAAGCTTACTCTAGTAACACTTGAATTGCTTATGCTACTTCACATAACATATAGAAGTTTTATATATAAAATAACTGTTTTATGCAACTATTAATGAAACATAGAATATAATATTGTCCTGTAATCAGGACATTTGCTATGTCTTGATTATTTTTGCAGGACATAACTGCCTAAAGAGGGACTGTCCCTCACAAAGTGTGACAGGTGGTAACCCTAAAGTCCCACCTTGGCCAATTGAAAAGGTGGCAAACCTATAATAGGTATGTGGTAGCATGACTCGGCTGACGGATGTGGCTCTCACAACCCAGCTACTTGTCTGTATTGAAGAGTCTTGTTTCCCATGTATCAGCCAGACAGGAGCAGATTGTATGAGAAACACACAAATAATATGATTAATTCACTGTACAGGCCGCTGATTTCGTACAGTCGAATGCCATGTCATCGCCTAATGGGCAGCCATTCCCAATACTGTAGTCATGTAGTCCGATGTGATAGGCACCACAAGGTGGGAGCAGATTGTATGAGGAATACATAAATAATATGATTGATTCACGGGACAGGCTGCTGATTCTGTACAGTCGAACGCCATGCCATCATCTAATGGACTGCCATTCCCGATACTGTAGTCGTGTAGTCTGATGTAATAGGCATCACAAGGTGGGAGCGCATTGTATGAGGAACACACAAATATGATTGATTCATTGGATAGGCTGCTGATTCCGTACAGTCAAACGTAATGCCGTCGCCTAATGGGCAGCCATTCCCGATACTGTAGTCATGTAGTCCTATGTAATAGGCATCACAAGGTAATATTGTGGTCCTCATTCCCACCCAGGGGTGTGAGTGACAAATGCAAGCACCAATGTTGGTGCATTTGCAAGTGCGGGAGTGAGCAGGTGTAAGTGTGTTTGGCTACCAGTATGCGAGTATTGCATTGTTAAAGCAATGTAGAGGCTAACCGAGTGTAAGAGGGTGTAACCAGAGGTTAGCAGTGCTTAACACTGCACAAACCCACACACACACGCTCCCAACTTCTTTATTGTGCCTTACTCCCTCCATATCCAATGGGCTTGTTCTGTCCTGCAACCAAATAAACGTCCTTTGCAAGGGTCGGAACCACGACCCTGCACACACAGCTAATATGTATTACAAATACACCATGGCAGAGATACAGACAACGGACAGTACCACAAACATATCATACAGCACAGGCATTCAGCAGTATAGGAATGTATCCCATCATGTAGATGTATATGTGAGTATTTATGTCCAGCATATAGGTACATACATATATAGAGATGTATCAGGAACATACCATGTGGCAACAAAGCATTACAAATGAATGAAACGGGAAACACCAGAGACACCTCTATTATGTAGTGGTGTTGCTCTATGTGATCTCAAGACTCCCTCAGACAGACATGTGTCAGTCATACACACAAATAGTTGTACATTGGCTGTATACATCACGCTGTGCATGTAATGTACATTAACACAACAGTACCTGTCCAATCATTATGTGTGAACAGTACTCTTGCAAGGTGCTGTGTGCAACATCATCATCATGATAAAGGTAAATGGAGTAACCATAGAGGGACCGGAAGTGTTGTTTGTACAATGGGGTCGTCCTCATCACGTGTACCTGGACCATGTTGGAGTGATGTGCTTACCAGGATCGTGCGCCTGAGGAACAGGGGTGAGGATAAGAGGAGTATGTTGTGATGCATATTACAAGGGTTTCATGTGTCCAGTGGGCATGTGTGTGTAATGGACAGCTATGTATAGGGCAGATGTTGTCCTAGGAGCCGATTGGCCTTATGTTTCCATAGGTGAGGGTCAGTTGTTGGGGAAGGAGTGTAGGTATGGCCGTGTAGGATAGGTAGGATCACAGAAAAGACAGCATACAGGGTTGGCATATGACACATGTGGGGGGATCACCTTGGACAGGGATGGGTGTTCAGCATTCACAAGCCCATAGGAACAGTGGGACGGAGGTCCCCAGCCATGGGCAACTGCCACTGCACCTACACAGCTGCAAAGGAGGCAGTGCTGGGGGCTGTCCAGGAGGGGCAGCATCACCCTGTAAATGTGACACTCTGCCCTTGAGCTGGTGTATCTGGCTTTGGAACCCCTTAGTGAGCCACCAATACAACACATCTGGGACCGCACAACAGCAGACATGTACCTGTATGGTACCGCTCCCAGGGAGGCCATGCTACATCCTCACTGGTGGTACCACCAGAGGGTGGTGCAGAGCCAACAGAGGTTGATGTCAATGGCTGGGCCCCAGATGTGCTAGTGCCCGGTGCCATGGTCAGCTGAAGTAGGACAGGAGGTTCTGCCAGGACCTCCCAACCCATTCAGCCTATGGTGTTGTGTTTTAAACCCACATATGGCTTAGTGATAGACAACAGCATACAAGATTACCTGCAACAGTATGCATAGATATCTCCAGCAACCCAACACAACAGATGGTATACATTTGCAGAGGGAGCACAACACATGCATATGTACTGCATGCCATCTGTACAATGTGTAGTAGACATGTGACCGCAGCTAAGAACAGTTGCCCATTATTGGCTTGTCACTGGGAAGCCCAGACAGTGCCTGTCATACCACTGTCTCATGAGAACACATGTCCAGTCAGGGATGCGATGGCAGTAACACATCCCTATCATCATGTGCTGTCTGGAATCTTCATACCATGCTTCTGCTGTGCACAGATGTGTGTTCAGTGTGTAACACAGGAAACAAATGGTTGCACACACTGACCAGTTCACAGATGGCCCTACAGATGGGGGTCCCTCATGAACAGAGTACTGTCATGTCTGTATTATAACATGCAGAATAGCCATTACAACACACATGTTAAACAGGCAATAGTCTCAATGCAGCATAGCTACACTTATGCTGTAGTTATGTGTGGCACATCACCCTCCTGTCTTTAGGCTATTTCCCACTGTGTAAAATGATTGAGGTACATCCAGATATCTTCTGTGATGCTGTGTCAGAACACCACATCCACGTACACTCACAGTGACTGTCATGGCCAAATAACAATGTTTCCCTAGATAGTGTACTGTGTTTATCATGCTGATGGCTATGAGAACACCATCACAGCTGTACCACATGCAATCAGCTAGAGGAGGACTGCAATAGGTGCAGAGGCCTTCACCTGGCCATGTCCATCACTTACAATAGACATGCTGCTGCTGTGCAGGTGTACTCCTTCACATCCAGCAGAGAGTGTGTGGGTGGGACAGGCAAAGTACACCAGGGAAGGGCTTGGATACTTAACCATAAGCATCATCTGCCACATGCCGAACAGTACAGGGGTCAAACCCCTGACTGACTACTCATTACTATTACATGTGCATGACGTTATTACATGTGCCACAAAGGCGTCATGTTGCTCTGCTGTAAGAACATATATGTGTGTAGGTGAGTGACTTCTGCAACAGAGATATAGTAGACATACATTAGGTGTGGCACACATGGCTGTCCACCTGAATGGATGCCATTGTCACCACAACCACACTCTCTAATGGACACGCATTGTCACCTTTGCCAGGGCCACAAATACACAACATAACTGCTTAGTTTGCCACACTGCAGTAATGCACAGGACCACATGCACCACATGGGATATCTGGAGGTTCTATGGGCTAGGGCATGTGAAAGTGCTTGACATCTATTGGTATGCCAACAAGGGTTATACTGGAGTGACTGTGGTTGGGAGCTTCACCTGCATGGATAGTATGATACAGGTATTCCATGGTGTCAATGGCATGGGTCCATACAGGGCACATGTGTACAGCATTGTCTGGCCTCTGTGGATCACATTTGATGGCACCACATATGTTTCTGGTATTCAGTGCGGAACATAGTGAAGGCACAATGTTTACATATATGTGCCTATTGTACCACTATACAGGGTGCCATGTCCTCTGCAGGCCACTGCATTCACACCATGCCTACTATGTGTCATCAATGTGCATGGTACTAGCAACATATCAGGATATCCTAGGCAAGTTTGTTTGTGCATGGAACATGCGTGCGGGACATATACCAGGTTCTGGTAGGGCTGCATACTTTGTTCACCAGGCCTTTTGTCAGATGTATGGGTATGGCTTCCCAACACAGTCCCGTGGCTGACTGAAAGCTGTACTCATCGTGTGGTGGCCAATGTATCATAAGAAGGATACCATACAGGAAAACTACAAAATCTGCTCCCAAACATGTCCAATGGTAAGACAATCTAGGCCACCTCTTCACAGGCTCTGCCAGACAAACACACACTTGCCATGTCCTGTATATAAACCCCTACCATATCACAATGCAGCAATATGCATTTAGGGCACGTGCTATGGCGAATACTGGGTTGCGGCACACCTACAGGTGTATATCTAGGTGGGTTACAACAGCAGGAATGACAAAGGTGGTCATGCGATTTATACAGAGAGTACATACTCTACAAAGACACTGTACTTCTCTCACGCAGGCAGACACACATACAAAAACTTGGCATGTCTGGGACATAACTATTACACTACAGCATTACTCTGTTACAGAATGCGCTACTGAGATTACTGGGACACAGTACTCCCAGAGGTGTATTTGTAGATGGGTGACATCATCAACCTTGCCAAAGGTGGGTATAAGAAATGTAAGGAGTGTGAGCAGTCTAAAAGCATTATTCAGTCCTTAGCCAGATGGTGACGTACACACATATACACACACGGCAAGTCTGGGATTAGAACACTGACCTAACTACATTATTACACTACAGCATTACGCAGTTACAGAACGCGCTACCATGATTGCTGGAACACAACACTCCCAGAGGTGTATTTGTAGATGGGTGACATCATCAGCCTTGCCAAAGGTGGGTATAAGAAATGTATGGAGTGTGAGCAGTCTAAAAGCATTACTCAGTCTTCAGGCAGACGGGGACAAACACCCACGGAAAGTCTGGGATTGGAACACTGACCTAAGTACTTTACTACACTACAGCACTAGACAGTTACAGAACGTGCTACCGAAATTATGTGTGTGTGTGTGTGTGTGTGTGTGTGTGTGTGTGTGTGTGTGTGTGTGTGTGTGTGTGTGTGTGTGTGTGTGTGTGTGTGTGTGTGTATGTATATATATATATATATATATATATATATATATGGTTCTACCTGACATAATCGAAACCACACAACACCGACAACCACATCACCGACACCACATATTCGACAGTCCATAAACACGAAACCACACATAACCGACAACGAAATAACCGACGGTACACAAACACGAAACCCCATACACTGCACACACCACAATAACAATTGAAAACAAAACACATCCCATTCCACAAACCACACACACAACACAAGCACACCAAAATCCTTACAAGCCCACACTAAACCTTACCCTAACCCTAAGGTCCGTCACTATCGCACACTTACCTACCCGCCCACTAACCCTGACTCACTTAACCCACGCCTATCGCTCCCTAACCCTAACTCACTTAACCCACCCCTATCGCTCCCTAACCCTAACTCACTTAACCCACCCCTATCGCTCCCTAACCCTAACTCACTTAACCCACCCCTATCGCTCCCTAACCCTAACTCACTTAACCCACCCCTATCCCCACAGACCGTCAATCTCCACACTTACCTGCCTCGCACCCTAACGTCCGTCACTACCGCATACTCACACAGCCTTTCCCCATGTCGGCATCCTCGGCGTTGGTGTTGTCATCCGTCGTGTCGGTCTTCTACATTGTCGATGTTCTGCCACTCGATTCGCCGGTCTTCTTCACTTTCGATCTTCTGAGCTCCGAATTCGATGTCGGTCTTCTGCGCTGTCGACGAAGTCAGGTAGAACCATATATATATATATATATATATATATATATATATATATATTACATCTGTACATACTCATATACGTTTCCTACGCTGGGCGCTGCTTACACCCGCTAAAGCTCACTTGCATATGCTTATTGTTTGTTATATATGTTTACTGCCACTTATTTGTGCTTACTTGTGCCTTTTTCATTATGACAGTACCACTTTGATTGAAAGGATCTGGTTAAAAATCCCATGCGATACTCAAGTTCACTTTTACATGTTATTATATTGGTTTTACAGCAGAACGACATTCATTCCACATGGAAAATGATATGTGCTATACCGTGAATGCCTGTTCGTTAGGCGGATGCTCTAACCCCTGTACTATTGGTATGCTGCTTCATTTATATGTATACCCATGGTTCATAGTTTTCCGAACACACGCCTCAATACTTGACTAACACAGCAGGCATCCCATTCTCCAGTTAGGAAAACTGCACCATTACACATGCACCATTCCCTACTGCTCTGGACCCGTCCCACATGTTGACTCACTCCAAATATATTCAGACTTCCCAAGCCTATAGTTCTGGCACATACGTTCATATGAAGGTCAGGGTGTTCATATGGTCTTCTAGTTTTAGGCTTATCCGATTGGAGACCGGGACTGCCCTGTACCCATTTGAGAGTCAGACTTAGCACGTGGACAAAGTAAGTTCCACTGTTAGCATCCTACCTGTGGTTAGAGACACAGGGGGTTTGCTCATCTCTGGCCAGCTTGATATGTCAAGCACTAGATTATATGGGTATTCCTCTGCTGCTTTCCTTCGCATTCATTATGAATGCTTTCTTGGGCCCATGTTCATTCTGTAGATATATATATATATATATATATATATATATATGGTTCTACCTGACTTCGTCGACAGCGCAGAAGACCGACAGCGGAATTCGGAGCTCCAGAAGACCGAAAACGAAGAAGACCGACGCGAATCGCGGGTTGCAGAACATCGACAATGCAGAAGACCGACACGACGGATGACAACACCAACGCCGAGGATGCCGACATGGGGAAAGGCTGTGTGAGTATGCGGTAGTGACGGACGTTAGGGTGCGAGGCAGGTAAGTGTGGAGATTGACGGTCTGTGGGGATAGGGGTGGGTTAAGTGAGTTAGGGTTAGGAGCGATAGGGTGGGTTAAGTGAGTTAGGGTTAGGGAGGCGATAGGGGCGGTTAAGTGAGTTAGGTTAGGAGCGGGTAGGTAAGTGTGCGATAGTGACGGACCTTAGGGTTAGGTAAGGTTTAGTGGGCTTGTAATTTTGGTGTGCTTGTGTTGTGTGTGTGGTTTGTGGAATGGGGATGTGTTTTGTTTTGTATGGGGTTTCGTGTTTGTGTACCGTCGGTTATTTCGTTGTCGGTTATGTGTGGTTTCGTGTTTATGGACTGTCGAATATGTGGTGTCGGTGATGTGGTTGTCGGTGTTGTGTGGTTTCGACTATGTCAGGTAGAACCATATATATATATATATATATATATATATATATATATATACATATATATATATATATAAGTCACATGCATATACATCTACATGATTAATTACTTTGATCATACTGTTGAATAACTGTGCTGTCTGCTATGTTTGGGATAACATCAGAGTTAGGTATAACTGCCATGGCTTAGTGGTAAATCACATTGATTGTGATGTGTAGGGTCCTGGCGTTGAGCCTGGCCGAGGTGGTTTATTGTGCTGCTGGGCAGAACAAGGGCCATTGGACAAAGGGTGAGTACAACACTTTTCAGCAGTGGTTTTCCGTTTAACCCCCGTTTCCCATCATGCACACACCTTCTACATTCTTACTGTGATATGTCACCCCAGTTCACATTTCAATAGTATTATATCATTATACAGCATAAAATTAGCAGGATTTGCTCGTACATGCATTATGCGTCATAACTGGTGTGTGCTGCAGTCAAACCGGCAATGTCTGCTCGATAGGCGGATGCTCTAACCATTACACTATTGCTGTGCTGCTCCATTTGCATGTATACCCATGGTTTATAGTTACCAGAACAAACACAGTAAAACATCACTAAAACAGCAGTCATCCATATGACAGCACTAAATAATACAGGGGGTTCCGCTGCTGTTTCCCTTCACATTTGTTATGACTGCTTTATTGTGACCATGTTAATTTTTCATGGAGATATATATATATATATATATATATATATATATATATATATATATATATATATATATATGTCTGTACATACACATGCATATACACCTACATGCTTATTTACATTTCTCATACTGTTGAATGACCGTCACTTACCGTCGCGCATACCCACTTACGTCTGCTTGACAGCACCTTAATCACCCTATATCTGACTGCCATTATCCTGGGCATCATATAAAAGTAGCAGCCCTTGCATGGCTTGGACCCGGGAACAGAAACACCATAGTCACTGGTTTTACCACAAAACCATCCGTGAGACATTCTGTATGGATAGTAATTAGGATATATGACTTTACTACAGGCATTCCACTCTACTGGCAACAAATGTGACAGTCAGTTGGTGTACATATGTATAGTACATGTTAATGTGCATATGTTTCTGAGCGGCATATGTATACATTTGCAAGTATACATATTTATGAATAGGACACATGCTTCACAACTACTTATATGCATGTATGTGTGATGTGTAGCTATGCGAATATAAGTATGTACATTTATAGATATATGAGTACATATCTGGAGTTATACATGGCCATGTATATGAACAACTGCATCCAGGAGGGACCTGCAGCATTTGAATACAGGGGTTGTGTGCATCATTACGACGAGGAACCTGGACAAGGTATACAATTTATGGACATGTACTATTTGAAAGATGGCTATGGGGAAGCTTCTTGGGAACGTGAAAGGTATATATTCCTGATAATGTACGTGGGGAGATGTGCATCATGATCAGGTGTTTAATCCCAGGTCGTAGGTTCTGTAGGACCATGTGGAGGCAGAGCAGGGTTGTGGACAAGTACTGCTAATCTGACTTGTGGCCGGATGTCAATGGCGGTGGACATCGTGTTATGCCACAAAATCTAATCTTGAGAACAGACACTTATCCCATGAGGGATGTCTAATAATTGTGGATGATGAACCCCGTTTTTCTGGTTGTATGAAAAGGAGGGAGGGTTATACATGCATGGGATACCTAGTTTGCAAGCCTGAGACTGAATAGGGTGAGACTGCCTACTAGATTTGGGTAGGGGGCACTATGTGCAGATATGGCTGCACCAAGCTAGCAGCCAGACTATGGGTGGTTTTGATGGAAGTTCAACAAGGGGGGGGTGTGCTGTGGAGGGGATGATGGGTATTCAATTATGTATACAGGTGTGTTGGGGATGGATGGCTCAGTTCAGGCCAGACCATTATGTGGGTGTGAGCCAGTAACGTTTCTGTACATGTGTTTCGCACATTTTAATGTTTATAAGTTTGTGGGATTGTGTTCTGCTGTATGGCCTGTCATGGAGTATTGGGGATGTGAATGTATGTTCTTTGGTTTCCTTTCTGAATCACCCACTGCTCCCTCGTACACCTCCAGTTAACCTATTGCACATCCGACCCAGTCTCTCCTTGGCGAATTATTACATTACCCGTCACCCCCCCTAAATTCCACAAACCCAACATCCATCCCTTCTCTGGTTGCTGGCCCGTGGCACAGGCAGCAGTACACATTGCGTACTCTACATATCTCAGGTACCAATATGGTTGTGAGGATGACCCTAGCATATTTGATCTTCCACATGCTGTACTTCACGCTCATAGGTAAACGCAAATACTTATCTTTCATGACATGGTAGGTAGACCCGGGTAATACCCACTCATCTTTGGGCCTTCCAGACAGGGACGACCTGGACCGCGAATGGGCATATATTGAGCGAATGCTCTGACCATTGGGCTAAGCTTAGCAAAGGGCAGTGTTGCGCAAACACGCTGTGTTTCACTTTAACTTGGTATAACAATCAATACTACAATGAAATACAGACACAGGGTTTTAAATGTCATTGTTCGAGGGACGGGGGCTCAAAATTCAGCTACGTGCTTTGGTGTTTACTTTTTATTTTGGTGTTTGTGGAACTCTCTTGTATGCTTTGCATACATTTCAGTATCCACGGACACTGACAGGAGTGATTATTATTAGAAGCAGGCTGTACTAGTCAGCATTTTAGGTGGTGTGACTGTAGCCGACATGTTAATGGCTCCGTGCAGCGCTTAAACACGCCACCTGCACTCACGCATGTTTACTGTGCACATGGACATTGAAGCAGCATGCCTTCATTAATATGCATATGGTGCTGCTGCACCATCTCCACACTGCATGGTCGGTGCAAGGCTAACGCCATTCTTGCGCTGAGCTTCATGAATCCTGGGGACAGTCTTTATGGCCTAAATTAAATAATTTAACTTCATACTATTTTTCAAACTTAGTTGGTGCTCCAGTATCCTCTGTTACAATATTAATTCCAATAGTTATAATACAGTCTGACATACAAGTGTATTTCTTTATCTGTCCAGCAGGGTACACTGTGGTACATTTTTAACACAAGCAGCTCTACAAATACATTTTTCAACACAAGCTTATGTACAAATCAGTTTGATATATAATTCTTTACAAAACTCCACCTAGCTATATTGGCATATGTTGCACATCCGCTGCCTTACTTCTCCTGGCATAGTTGGCAATACCTCACATTATCACAACTTGCTCATAGATTTTTCATAGAATTAAGAACATGAATGCAAAATCTGTCGCTACAAAACATATTAATGATACCCTTAGCAAAATTATTTTGGTTAATAAAGGCTTTATCTAAGAGTGTTTTCATAAGTATATTATTTATTATCCAACAAAGAAGCAATGCCTCCATTGGTAAACTCTTGGAAAAATAATTTAATTATAACTGTGTATGATGTTATTCATTGGTTTAAAATGATTGCATCATGATTTGAGTAATTGAAAGATAGTATAACAATAGACCCCAGGATTCATGAAGCTCGGCACAGGGACGGCGTTAGCCTTGTGCTGACCGTGTGACATAGAGATGGTGCAGCAGCACCACATGCATATTAATGAAGGTGCACTGCTGTAATGGCCATGTGCATAGGAAACGTGCGCGAGTGCAGGGGGCATGTCCAAGTGCTACACGGAGGCGTGAACATGTCAGCTGCATACGCGCAACCTAAAATGCTGACTAGTACAGCCTGCTTCTAATACTAATCACTCCTGTCAGTGTCCATGGATACTGAAATATATGCAAAGCATACAAGACGGTTTTATGAACACCAAAATAAAAAGTAAACACAAAGGCACGTAGCTGAATATTGAGTCCCCGTCCCTCGAACAAATGACATTTAAAACCCCATGCCCGTATTCCATTGTAGTGTCAATAGTTATACCAAGTGGAAGCGAAACGCATCATGTTAGTGCGCCGCCAATTGCTAAGCCTAGCCCAATGGTTAGGGTTACCACCTGTCCCACATTGTGAGGGACAGTCCCCCTCTAGGCAGTTGTTTCCATACCAAAACCATTATAAATGTCAAATGTCCTGCGATTGTAGGATATAATTATGTCCCATATTTTATGTAATAGTCCCATACAATACTTATTTCCGTATGTAAAATACTTAAATGTTACAAGAAACAGAATAAGCAAGTAAATGAAACAGAATAAGCAACTAAACTGCTACAACAATAAACTTATATTTAGGCATAAAACTAAAGTACTATCCTTTGTACTGACCGTAAGTATGTGTTGGCCTGTAGAATCTGGTATGTGTCCTGAAAATGTCCCATCCTGATCATATGAAAAGGTGGCAACCCTACCAATGGTCAGAAAATTTGCCCAATATCTGCCCATTTGTGGTCCAAGTCGTCCTTGTCAGGATGGCCCAAAGATGAATGGGTATTACTCGGGTCTACCTACCATGTCATGAAAGATAAGTATTTGCATGTACCTATGTGTGTGAGGTACAGCATGTGGAAGATCAGAAATGCTAGGGTAGTCCTCACAACCATATTGGTACCATAGATATGTAGTGTACGTAATGTGTTCTATTGACTGTGCCATGGGCCATCAACCAGAGAAGGGATGGATTGTGTCTCTGGAATATGGGGGTAGGGGGTAACAGGTAATGTAATAATTCACCAAGGGGAGACTGGGTTGAATGCACAGTAGGTGAACTGGAGGTGTATGAGGGAGCAGTGGGTGAATCAGAAAGATAACCAAAGAACAAATGTTCACATCCGCAATACAACCTGATAGGCCATACTGTAGAGCACAATCCCACAAACATATGAACATTAAAGTGTGCGATACACATGTACAGAAATGTTACCGGAACATATCCACAAATTGATCTGGCCGGAAATGAGCCATCCAACCCCAGCACACCTGGATGCATAATTGAATACCCATCATCCCCTCCACAGCACACACCCCCCTTCCTGAACATCCATCAAATTCACCCATACTCGGGCTGCTAGCTAGGCGCAGCCATATCTGCACATATTAACCCCTTACTCCAATTTAGTAGGCAGTCTCACCCTAGGCAGTCTTAGGATTGCAAACTGTATATCCCTTGCATGTATAACCCTACCTTATTTTTGTAAGGCCAAAGGAATCGAGGTCATCGGTCCCCACAATTTTTGGATATCCCTCATGGGATAAGTATTTGTTCTAAACATTAGACTTGGTGTCACTACGCGATAGCCAGTCCTGTAGACATCTGGACACAAGTTGTATGAGTAGTAGTTGTCCACAAGACTGCTCAGCCTCCAGCCGGTCCTGTAGAACCGACAACCTGGGATTAAACACCTGATTGTGATGCACATCTCCCCACATGCATTATCAGGAATATATACCTTATACATTCGCATAGTGGCAGTCGGATATAGGGTGATTAAGGCACTTTAAAGCAGACGTAAGTAGAGTTACTACGTGTCCCACTTTGCGAGGGACAGTCCCTTTTTGGGCAGTTGTCTCCTGACCAAAAATAATACAATGGCAAATGTTCTGTGATTGTAGGAAATACTTATGTCCCATATTTCACGTAACAGTTGCATAAAACAGTTATTTCTATATGTAAAATCCTCAAATGTTACAAGAAACAGAATAAGCAAATAAACTGCTACAAGAATAAGCTTTCATTTAGGCAAATAAGTAAAGTTCTAACCTTTGTACTGACCATGGGTATGTGTCAACCTGTAAAATCTGATGTGTGTCCCATAAATGCCCCACTTTGGCTATTTGAAAAGGTGGCAACCCTAGACGTAAGCGGGTATACAAGTGTGTATGCGCGACGGTAAGTGGCGGTGATTCAACGGCATGGGAAATGTAAATAAGCATGTAGGTGTATATGCATGTGTATGTACAGACTGATATATATATATATATATAGATATGAAGAATGAACATGGTCACAATATAGCAGTCATAACGAATGTGAAGGGAAACAGCAGCGGAAACCCTCATAATATTTAGTGCTGTTATATATCAGGATGGCCAGAGGTGAGCACACCACTGCATCCCCAACCACAGGTAGGATGCTAAAAGTGGAACTAATGATGTCCCCATGCTAAGTTTAACTTTCAACTAGGTACAGGGCAGTCCTGGTCCCCAGTCGGACAAGCCTAAACCCAGATGACCACATGAACACCCTGAAAATCAAATACACGTATGTGCCAGAACTATAGTATTTGGAGGTCTGAATATACTTTGAGTGAGGTAACATGCGACAAGGGTCCAGAGCAGTAGGAAATAGGGAATGGCGCATGTGTAGTAGTGCGGTTTTCCCAACAGGAAAATGGATGCCTGCTGTGTAAGTGAAGGGATGAGGCATGTGTTCGGGTAATTATGAACCATGGGTATACATATAAATGAAAAAGGACACCAATAGTGTAGAGGGTAGGGCATCTGCTTAATGAAAAGGCATTCACGGTTCAAGTTCAGCTATAGCACATATCATTTTCCTTGTTGAATGAATGTTGCTCTGCTGTAAAGCTGACATTTAAACATGTAAAAGTGAATGTGTGTATCACATGGGACTATTATCCAGATCCTTTCAGTCAAAGTGGTACTGTCATAATGAATAAGGCACAAGTAAGCATAAATAAGTGGCAGTAAACATATGTAATGCACAATAATCATAGGAGAGTGCGCCTGTGTGGGTGTAAGCAGCTCCCAGCATAGGAAATGCATATTTGTATGTACAGATGTAATATATATACACACACACATATATATATATATATATATATATATATATATATATATATATATATATATATATATATATATATAGATATATATATATATACACACACACACACACACACACACACACACACATATATATATGTATGTGTACAGATATATATCTACGTACATGAAATATATATATATATATATATATATATATATATATATATATATATATATATATATATATATATATATATATATATATATATATATATATATATAAAGAATGAACGTCGTAACAATAAAGCATACACAAGGGATGTGAGGGGAGTCAAGAGCAATTTTGGTATTATATAGTGCTTTCAGCATATGTCATAAAAAGCTGCCCAGGAGTAAGCAGAGCACCGCAACTCACACCATAGACAGGGTTTTACCAGTGGGAGTAATGTCGTTGAATTGCTAAGTCTACTTTACACACAGACGGAATATAGTCCAATGCTGGGACCTCCAAAAATTGGAAAGTGCAAATGGCCATATTCCATAACCCCAGGAAATGCACGTATGTGCAAATATACATGGCGGGAGACCCTGTGAATACACGAGGCGGGACAAAATGTGTGTAGGGCCCCAAACGCTCTGGAGAGGGAAATGTGTAAAAGTGTGTCATGGCTGCGATAACAAGTGGATAATGGATGTTACGCATGTAAATCCAACACGGGTGGGGTGGAGGAACTATGGGTATGCAATTGTGGATCCAGGCATGCCAGGGTTGGATAGCCTAGTTCTAATGGACTGCCCCCTGGAGGTCAGCTAGTTTGTAATAGGTATATATGCATAGACACATGCAGACAACAATATGTTGAAGTATGATTTCTGTAAGACATGCATTCCATTTCTTGACATGAATAATAGGAATGTGCACATACAAACATCGACAGTAGATGGAATAATAGGCTGTGCAGAAGAGGGTCTGGTCGAGTCACACTGTATCACATTCCAATTACCATCGGTAATCCATACATGAGCATATTGCGATATCTGTTCGCTGTATAATGTGCTAAATACCGATTACAAGATAACTGGAGTGAAGTGTCGGTGTTATAATGAATAAGGCACTAGTATGCTGGTGAAGCATATATAAACACCATTATGCATGTGTAAGTGCATAATAGCGGGGAATGTATTGACACGCAGATGTATATATATATATATATATATATATATATATAGATATAGATATATATATATACACTCACACATATATATGTATATATATATATATATATATATATATATATATATATATATATATATATATATATGTATGTACATAGGCAGCAAGATATGAAGATACATGTATGCATACATATGCAGATATATCTGTATATATTAATGTAAATATATATATATATATATATATAGATATATATATATATATATATATATATATATATATATATATATATATATATATATATATATATATGTTACAGTAAATATACACATGTATATACCTAGTTTATGTTACAGCAGTTACGGGTAACATATATTCAGTCTGGGCATATGTTGGAGTGAGGTCCAATCAACAAATGCCTACCTCCCACCCCCCCAGCTAGGCCGGGGAGACATACAGACACACAAGAAAGGTAAATACAACACTGCTTCCCAGACCACTGGCAGGAAACTACCAGTCGGAGAGATCTACAAGGTCTACAGTTTAAACATGGACGGCAACGTCCCTTGTGGGACACCAAAAATTTTGTTCTTCCAGGCAATGCCAGTAAAGACTACTGTGACCAGGATGAAGCTGTACATGGAACAGTAGGTTGTTCATGCCTGATAACACATGGGTTGACACAACGTATGACATGTTTCCAGACACGGGGAAAGTGGGCAGTGTGTAGTGGTGTGTTCATATCCCACCTGCGCCCACCTGTGCCCACAGTAAGGATGAGTGCTGTAGAGTCGTGGCAGGTAGGGGAACTATGGGTATATGATTATGGTCCTAGGCGTGCAGGTGGGTGCTGGCAGACACATATTAGGACCGTCCCGTGGATGTAAGTAATATTCTGATGTAGATATAGCAGACACCCATACCTCCCAAACCTTAAGAGCACATCTACTGGATAGTCCGTAAACCATTGGGGGAACACATAGAGACCATATCATTGAACTGTCCTTGATTACCAGGTACGTCCGTGATTACAAATCAGAATCTAACACAGTCCCAACTAAACCCCTCCTAGAACTAGTGATATTAGAAGGAAAGGTGGCGGAATACACGTAATGAATAATGACAACATGTAAGAGTCCTAAACAGCATGTACCTTAGACAGTGCGTATGAATACATATGTGCTCTGGGTCCGTCAATGTGTCAGGTTAATAGCACCAAGCTTCTAAATGTGTCCCTGAGGTTGTTATGCAGTGTCCCTGATTCAGTGTTCATTCTTCCCCATTCTTATGAGAGGTCGGCTAGTGAGAGAAAGCGCATGTTCTGCTGACTACCTCAGAAAGATGATAGAATATTAGGGATGGGGTTACCACCTGCCACCTTTGCGAGGGACACTCCCCTTTGGGCAGTTGTGTCCTGCAAAATAAATGTAATTATGGCAAATGTCCTGTGATTTAGGGCAAAGATTTCCTATATTGTCTGTAGTAGTTGCATAAAACAATTATTTTGTACCTGAAACACCTAAATGTTATAAGAAACAGTATAAGCAACTATAATGCTCCAAGAATAACCTTTTATTTAGGCAAAACAGTGAAGTACGCTCCTTTCTACTGGCTGTGGGTATGTGTTGCCCTGCAAAGTCTGACGTCTCTACATGCAGGTCCTATAGGGTTGCCAACTTTCCAAATGGCCAAAGTGGGACATGTTCTGTAGAAATGTCAGACTTTCCAGGACAAAACATACCTACAGCCATGCATAGTACAGAATTATATTTATTTGCACAAATAAAAGCCTAATCTAGTAACATTTGAATTGCTTATTCTACTTCACATAACATATAGAAGTTTTATATATAAAATAACTGTTTTATGCAACTATTAATGAAACGTAGAATATAATATTGTCTTGTAATCAGGACATTTGCTATGTCTTGATTATTTTCGCAGGACACAATTGCCTAAAGAAGGACTGTCCCTTGCAAAGTGGTACAGATGGTAACCCTAAAGTCCCACCTTGGCCAATTGAAAAGGTGGCAAACCTATAATAGGTATGTGGTAGCATGACTCGGCCGACGGATGTGGCTCCCACAACCCAACTACTTGTCTGTATTGAAGAGTCTCAGTTCCCATGTATCAGCCAGATGGGAGCAGATTGTATGAGGAACACACAAATAATATGATTAATTCACTGTACAGGCCGCTGATTCCGTACAGTAGAATGCCATGTCGTCGCCTAATGGGCAGCCATTCCTGATACTGTAGTCATGTATTCCGATGTAATAGGCATCACAAGGTGGGAGCAGATTGTATGAGGAACACACAATTAATATGATTAGGTCACTGGACAGGCTGCTGATTCTGTAAAGTCGAACGCCATGCTGTCACCTAATGGGCAGCCATTCCCAATATTGTAGTCATGTAGTCCAATGTGATAGGCATCACAAGGTGGGAGCAGATTGTATGAGGAACACATAAATAATATGATTGATTCACAGGACAGGCTGCAGAATCCATACAGCCAAAAGCTATGCCGTCGCCTAATGGCAACCATTCCCGATACTGTAGTCATGTAGTCCGATCTAATAAGCATCACAAGGTGGGAGCAGATTGTATGAGGAACACACAAATATTATTGATTCACTGGACAGGCTACTGATTCCGTACAGTTGAACGCAATGCCTTCACCTAATGGGCAGCCATTCCCGATACTGTAGTCATGTATTCTGATGTAATAGGCATCGCAAGATGATATTGTGGTCCTCGCTCCCACCCAGGGGTGTGAGTGACAGATGCAAGCACCAATGTTGGTGCATTTGCAAGTGTGGGAGCGAGCGGGTGTAAGCCTGTTTGACTACCAGTATGCGAGTATTACACTGGTAAAGCAATGTAGAGGCTAACCGAGTGTAAGAGGCAGTAACAAGAGGTCAGCAGTGCTTAACACCTCATAAACCCAAGCACACCTGCTCCCGACTGCTTTAATGTGCCTTACTCCCTTTGTATCCAATGGGCTTGTTCTGTCCTGCAACCAAATAAATGTCCTTTGGAAGGGTCAGAACCAGGACCCTGCACACACAGCTAACATGTATTACCAATACGCCATGGCAGATATACAGACAACGAACAGTACCACAAACATATCGTACAGCGCAGTCACTCAAGAGTATAGGAATGTATCCCATCGTGTAGATATATATGTGAGTCTTTACGTCCAGCATATAGGTACATACATATATAGAGATGTATCAGGAACATACCATGTGGCAACAAAGCATTACAAATGAATGAAATTGGAAACACCAGCGACGCCTGTATTATGTAGTGATGTTGCTTTATGTGATCTCAAGACTCCCTCAGACAGACATGTGTCAGTCATGCACGCAAATAATTGTACATTGGCCGTATACATCACTCTGTGCATGTAATGTGCATTAACACAACAGTACCTATCCAATCATTATGTATAAACAGTACTCTTGCAAGATGCTGTGTGGAACATCATATCATGATAAAGGTAAATGGGGTAACCCTATAGGGACCGGTAGTGTTGTGTTTACAATGGGGTCATCCTCATAACGTGTACCTGGACCATGTAGGAGTGATGTGCATACCAGGATCGTGCGCCTGAGGAACAGGGGTGAGGATAACAGGAGTATGTTGTGATGCATATTACAAGGGTTTCATATGTCCAGTGGGCATGTGTGTGTAATGGACAGCTATGTATAGGGCAGATGTTGTCCTAGGAGCCGATTGGCCTTATGTTTTCATAGGTGAGGGTCAGATATTGGGGAAGGAGTGTAGGTATGGCCATGGAGGATAGGTAGGATCACAGAAAAGACAGCATACAGGGTTGGTATATGACACATATGGGGGGGTACACCCTGGACAGGGATGGGTGTTCAGCATTCACAAGCCCATGGGAACAGTGGGATGGAGGTCCCCAGCCATGGGCAACTGCCACTGCACTTACACAGCTGCAAAGGAAGCAGTGCTGGGGGATATCCAGGAGGGGCAGCATCACCCTGCAAATGTGACACTCTGCCCTTGAGCTGGTGTATCTGGCTTTGGAACCAATTAGTGAGCCACCAACGCAACACGTCCAGGACCGCACGACAGCAGACATGTACCTGTCTAGTCCTGCTCCCAGGGGGGACATGCTCCATCCTAAGTGGTGGTACCATCAAAAGGTGATGCAGGGGCAATAGAGGTTGATGTCTATGGCTGGGACCCAGATGTGCTAGTACTCGGTGTCATGGTCAGCTGAAGTGAGACAAGAGGTTCTGCCAGGACCTCCCAACCAATTCAGCTTATGGTGTTGCATTTTAAACCCACATATGGCTTAGTGATAGACAACAGCATACAGGATTACCTGTGACAGTATGCATAGATATCACCAGCAACCCAACACAACAGATGGTATACATTTGCAGAGGGAGCACAACACATGCATATATACTGCATGCCATATGTACAATGTGTAGTAGACGTGTGACCGCAGCTATGAACAGTTGCCCGTTATTGGCTTGTCACTGGGAACCCCAGACAGTGTCTGTCATACCACTGTCTCATGTGACACATGTCCAGTCAGGGATGTGATGGCAGTAACACACCCCTATCATTATGTACTGTCTGTAATCCTCACACCATGCTTCTGCTGTGCACAGATGTGTGTTCAGTGTGTAACACAGGAAACAAATGGTTGCACACACTGACCAGTTCACAGATGGCCCTACAGATGTGGGTCCCTCATGAACAGAGTACTGCCAAGTTTGTATTATAACATGCAGAATAGCCATTACCACACATATGTTAAACAGGCAGTAGTCTCAATGCAGCATAGCTACACTTACATGCTGTAGTCATGTGTGGCACATCACCCTCCTGTCTTTAGGCTATTTCCCACTGTGGAAAATGGTTGAGGTACATCCAGATATCATCTGTGATGCCATGTCAGTACACCACATCCAGGTACCACTCACAGCGACTGTCATGGCCAAATAACAATGTTTCCCTAGATAGTGTACTGTGTTTATCATGCGGATCACTATGGGAACACCATCACAGCTGTACCACATGCAATCAGCTAGAGGAGGACTGCAATAGGTGCAGAGGCCATCACCTGACCATGTCCATCACTTACAATACACATGCTGCTGCTGTGCAGGTGTACTCCTTCACATCCACCAGAAAGTGTGTGGGTGGGATAGGCAAAGTACACCAGGGAAGGGCTTGGAGACTTAAGCATAAGTATTATCTGCTACACACCAAATAGCACAGGGGTCAAACCCCTGACTGACTACTCATTACTATTATATGTGCATGACGTTACTACATGTGCCACAAAGGCATCATGTTGCTGCGCTGTAGGAACATATATGTGTGTAGGTGAATGACTTCTGCAACAGAGATATAGTAGACATACATTAGGTGTGGCACACATGCCTGTCCACGTGAATGGATGCCATTGTCACCACAGCCACACTCTCTAATGGACATGCATTGACACCTTTGCCAGGGCCACAAATACACAAAGTAACTACTTAGTTTGCCACACTGCAGTAATGCACAGGACCACATGCACTACAGGGGATTTCTGGAGGTTCTATGGGCTAGGGCATGTGAAAGTGCTTGACATCTGTTGGTATGTCAGTAAGGGTTATACTGGGATTGCCTGTGGTTGGGAGCTTCACAACCCACATGCAGACACAGGGTGCCAGTACTGGCATGCAGGTATGCATTGCTTCATGGGTGTGTAGTGGTTGGCTGTGCAAGATGGCTGTACAAGGCCGGGTGAGGGGTAATCCTTGGCATTGCATCACCTGACAATGGTGTGCAGTGCATGGGTGTAGTGTCTGCAATGTCCCACACAGATGGGTACTGCATTATCTGGCCTGACATCCTGATTACCAATTTGTATGGCCATAGCTTTGCAATGCATGCCATGTCTGTGTTTGATAGTCTTTCACATGGACATTGCCTGGGATGTGCATGTCCCACAATACTGTACAGTGACATGTACAGGTTTACCTGGTTTGGCAGACACATGTTGTGTACACAGCCTGTTATCCCCGATATGCCAATACTGACCTGGTGTGGCGAAACCTGCTTATAGTGAGCAGGTCGACTGTGCACCTGCATGGATAGTATGATACAGGTATTCTGTGGTGTCAGTGGCATGGGTCCATACAGGGCACATGTGTACAGCATTGTCTGGCCTCTGTGGATCACATTTGATGGCACCACATATGTTGCAGGCATTCAGTGTGGAACATAGTGAAGGAAAAATGTTCACATATATGTGCCTATTGTATCGCTGTACAGGGTGCCATATCCTCTGCAGGTCACTGCATTCACACTATGCCTACTATGTGTCATCAATGTGCATGGTACTAGCAACATATCGGCATATCCTAGGCAAGTTTGTTTGTGCATGGCATATGGGTGCGGGATGTATACCGGGTTCTAATAGGGCTGCATACTTTGTTCACCAGGCCTTTTGTCAGATGTATGGGTATGGCTTGCCAGCACAGTCCTGTGGCTGACTGACAGCTGTACTCCTCATGAGGTGGCCAATGTGTCATAAGACGGATACCATATAGGAAAACTACAAAATCCACTCCCAAACATGTCCAATGGTAAGACAATCACGGCCACCTCTACACAGGCTCTGACAGACAAACATGCACTTGTCATGTCCTGTATACAAGACCCTACCATATCACACTGCAGCAATACGCATTTAGGGCACGCGCTATGGTGAATAATGGGTTGCGGCACATCTACAGGTGTATACCTAGGTGGGTGACAACAGCAGGAATGACAAAGGTGGTCATGCAATTTGTACAGAGAGTGCATACTCTACAATGACACTGTACTTCTCTCATGTAGGCAGACACACACACAAACACACACACACACTTGGCATGTCTAGGATTAGAACACCGACCTAACTGCATTATTGCACTACAGCATTACACAGTTACAGAACACGCAACTGAGGTTACTGGGATACAGCACTCCCAGAGGTGTATTTGTAGATGGGTGACATCATCAGCCTTGCCAAAGGTGGTTATAAGAAATGTAAGGAGTGTGAGCAGTCTAAAAGCATTACTCAGTCTTCACGCAAACGGGGACAAACACACACAGCAAGCCTGGGATTAGAACACTGACCTAACTACTTTACTACATTACAGCATTACACAGATACAGAACGTGCTACCAAGATTACTGGGACACAGCATTTCCAGAGGTGTATTTGTAGATGGGTGACATCAACAGCCTTGCCAAAGGTAGGTATAAGAAATGTAAGGAATGTGAGCAGTCTAAAAGCATTATTCAGTCCTCAGGCAGACAGGGACACAGACACACACACCCATACACATGCATGGCAAGTCTGGGATTAGAACACCGACCTAACTACTTTATTACACTACAGCATTACACAGTTACAGAATGCACTACCAAGATTACTGGGACCCAGCACTCCCAGAGGTGTATTTGTAGGTGGGTGTCATCATCAGCCTTGCCAAACGTTGGTATAAGAAATGTAAGGAGTGTGAGCGGTCTAAAAGCATTACTCAGTCTTCAGGCAGTTGGACACACACACACACATGGCAAGTCTGGGATTAGAACACCGACTTAACTACTTTATTACACTACAGCATTACACAGTTAAAGAACGCGCTACCAAGATTACTGGGACACAGCACTCCCGGAGGTGTATTTGTAGGTGGGTGGGTGTCATCATCAGTCCTGCCAAAGGTGGGTATACAAATTGTATGAAGTGTGAGCAGTCTAAAAGCAATTTACAGTCCTCTGGCAAACGTGGAGAGAGACACACACACACGCACACACACACACACACACACACACACACACACACACACACACACACACATGCCAGTGGTGGGAACAGAACACCTGCCTATTTACAGATCACTATTACAATACTACATACTTACGAGTCGCGCCACACAGACTACACATTTCAAGGCTGTCATTATGACCTTAGAGGAATGCGGACATCAACAAGAATGCTGGCAGTTAAGATGTACATACCTGTGAACCTGTGTGTTTAAAGTAGGAATCCATCCTGACCTGGAGTATGCCCGTCTGTGGAATGGACGACTACTACCACTATACAGGGTTACAATGGCCATGCCCATACACAGAGGCACATAACCGAAACAAGGTGTCACTGGTCATGCTCACACACTTAGTAGCACAGGGCTGTTTGGAATGCACTATGTGTCCATCTACACAAGGTTATACTGGGCATGCTCATACACTTAGTAGCACAGGGCTGACTGGGATGCATTCTGATTCTAAACATGTAAGGCCACAGTGGCCATGCTATTACAGTTAGATGTAAAGAACACATTGTAATGGGCTCTGGTGTTAGTAGTCGTCATTGTTAGCAGGAACGCTGCTCTACATATATTTGACACCAATGTTTTACACAACGTCTGCTGCTGTCCATCACCTTAGATGTACCATCCTATACCAAGCACAATATCACCACTCGCAGTGATGTCTTGCTAGGAGTGGAAACTGCTTGACCAACACAATGAGCCTTGCTAGAGGTGGCAACTGCTTGAACAACACAATGAGCCAATGTCGTGCTGTCAGTACGAGGTTGTCCAGTGCTTGTCATTCTGGGATGACATGGCTGACGGTAGACAGGCCTTTGACACATATCACATGAATTCATGATTCAAGGGAGTGGGAATAATGCCAAAGTCACATCCACCCATACAGTGCCATTCCAAGGCAAAAGTCCTAAACACAGGATAACACCCTGACACCTACAGGACAACTGCATTGTTTTCTTATGCTAACCAGTGCTAAATGTGTAGCATCCATAATCACAGATGCTCACTGTAGATTCAACAATGGGGAGTACTGACATCTGTGCAGTGAGGAACACCTGTCTGATGGCTCTGTAGTGCACAATAGCACTACCACCATATACCTCAGAACCAGACATGTGGGCCATAACACAGGTACGGACTGCTCCAGGTGGTGGTGTCTCCACATACATAGAGGCCACTCACATGTACTGACCGATACCCCCAGGAAAGGCATCACAGATGAGTCATGTGCAGGACACAGTGTCACATGCTGCATTCTAGGATGTAAACCTCAGACAACACCATGCCCTCGGACCTCCAACACACATCCATACATGTTGTAGGACATATAAGGGTACACCATCATGTGACCCTTCACCAATGGACTGTACCAAGCTCTATATCAACTGTAGAGAGTACCCATGTAATGACACAGTTGCATTATGTGTTATGCAATGCAATGATACCACTGTCTCTAACCAGGTCAGCTGTACACATACCAGGGGCCCTCGGTACTTTCCAGCATTAGCAGATGACTGTTGCTGTACACCAGTACACACCCTCATGTATGGATATGACATACATGTACCTGCTGTGGATATGTACATGCCACACACACACACACACACACACACACACACACACACACACACACACACACACACACACACACACACACAACATACATGTAAATAGCATAGCTGTTGCTGTCCTTTGTGCAAAAAGGTGGCTACAGCCATTGCACATATGCACATGGAATGTAGGCCCATGGCTGCTGAATGCTAACAGTACATAAGGTGTGATATCAGTGTTGACAGAGGTAACATTCCCTCTGTAGCGGTCACCCATTACACCTATCATATCATACAACAGTCCATGTGTCATGTATGTCATTACACATGTCCACCAAAAGCAATGCCTGCAAACATGCCCAAATGACAGGATTGTAGGACCTACACACATGTACATGTAGTGTTGTGCATTCAGATAACATGCGTGTGCAGTTGCTGACTTATGCAGGTGACGTGTATCCTAGTACATCATGCAGTTGCAATGCAGCCTCAACATTGCCAACTGTATATGGTGATATGCTGAATGTATGGAAAGATGTACCTCAGGTATGGACAGATGTGTGGAAATAACTAAGTGGTGGGACATCTTTGCAGATGGATATTTGCTGAGGACAGCTCACAGGTGTGTCACAAGCGGTCCTACAATAACCTGTACAACTGGTAAGCAATGGTTTCGTTAATTGAAGGACATAACACACAACTTAGACAGCAGTCAGGGTGACAGCGAAGATAAATCACTTGACACCTGTTAACAGTTAAAATGTCCCATGTGCATATATCAGCACTGTTGCCAAAGGAAGCATCAGTACAGTTTGTAATGTGTGCAATACTGCTGTAAGTCTGTCATACATATCATGAGCTAAGAAGGTCTTTGATTCACAGTACTGGCATGTGTGGTTGCGTGTGTGTCCATATATGTCACGTATGGTGAGGAATACATTTCAATTGTTACTCACTATCCTGTACACTAGTGTACACATCTGTACAGACTGCAATGTAGAAAGCAGGACATAGGCAGGGGTGTGTATCTCACACATGTGAAGTATCTGTATGTGCGTGACATAGCTGTATTCAATACTGAATGCCAGTGTGTGTGTGTGTGTGTGTGTGTGTGTGTGTGTGTGTGTGTGTGTGTGTGTGTGTGTGTGTGTGTATGTATGGCTGTCTGGTCCCTGGAGTGAGGATGTATGTTACCATACTAAACTGAAAAGACCCCTCCCCCCATCCAGGCGATGCATTCTACTATCCATGTTGATGTCCCCGATCTTAGGCCATACTGACTACCTGTACATGTGTATTCTCTATGGTGCATCATGTAGGTGCACAGTATTGTAATGATGATTTGCACATAGGCAGGGTCCTCACCTCACCAGTAGCAACTGTGTGCAAGTGTGTGTTACTGTGTCTGTGAATCCGTGAGTGTGTGGGTGTGTTACTGTGTCACTGAATACATGTGTGTCAATACCAGAGTGTGTGGGTGCAGTTGTTTGTTGGCATCCTGTCATGGGAATGTGTATTACTGATTCCCAATGAGGTATCACACTTCCCACTGGCCTCTACCCTTGTAATCAGCTAGACCGCTCTCTTACCTCACCACTCCATGTAACTGTACCTGTGATGTCACCCTTTATGAATGTCACGTCTGTAGCCACAGTAGCTTAATACACAGCTATCATGCTCTTGGATCAGTAGACGTGTTTGGAATGTGGGACATTCTCACTGTTATGTTGCAGCTACACTGTGCATGCTGATATATTCATACATACCTGTGAGTAGTCCACATTGACATATGGGACACTAACTGCAAACACTGACATTCACCGGCACATGCAATGAGACCTGAAGGAGGAGAGCAGAACATCATGACCGACATGCAGTTACTGTTGTTACACAAGACACATACTGTTAACAGTACGAAAAACATTGTACACCTGTAGTACATGGTATGTCTGCTGCCTGTCAACAGTACTCAACAATTGTAAACTACACTTATCTTCCTATTCTGTTCACCCTGTGCATCAGACCATATGAGCATGTCCCTGCACCAATGATGTGGATGTCAGGGATGCGGCACAGGCATCATCATATGCACAGGGTGATAATGTTTTCCAGAGGCCTAGGCTGCACCATTGGATGACATCATGTGTGTGGGTTAGGACCTTTGATCTAATTGGGCATGTGTGGATGTTTTGCATGTGTGTGTTGCGGTGCCCTACATATGTTTCCAGTGTGTGCGTGTATGTATGCACACAGTTCTGCCATGAGTCTGGCCTACATAGGGGTATTATTGACAGCTGTAGACTGTACAGGCCAGGTTTTACAGTTCACGGTGTCTGGCCATGGACATGTGACCTGTGCCTGCCAGGAGTTGCACGGGCACTACCAGGCAGAGGTGCAGATTTGGTTCTGTCTGATGTCACTTGTCCACTGGAACCATGTCCCTGTTGGGACCGTCCCGGGCCACGTGCACATGGCCAGCTGTGTTGTGTTGTGGACAGCACGGCACCAGATGCACTGCTGCTGCTACCGTCACTATGGGAGTGGACATGTGAGGTAGCTCATACACATAGACCTGAAACAGGTGATGTAGCAGGCCTATGTGCACGTGCCCGATGCCTCACTCCTACCAGATGTTCCAACACAGACAGCTCACTGTCGCGTATTGTCATGCCACGGTCAAGGACTCTAACCATGTCACCCAACCGTTTATCCAAAGCTTCAGCAATCTGCTGTTGAGCAATTACCATTGCCTGGATGTTGTTATTTAAAGAACAGGCGGCAGCAGCCCTTTGAAGCCTCTAATCTTCTCTGTTGTGCAGTTCAGCACATGCCTGTGCCTCCATTACAGCCTGAAACATGCATCTGATGACACCAACTGCTGCGCTTTGTCTTGCAGGAGCATGTTGGCCAGAGGTCCTCCTATGAGCAGCACTGGCCATGTGCCTGTGTGGGGCACCACCAGTTAGTTGGCTGACACCATGGTGTGCAGGCACACCTTCCATAGCCCCGACACTTTCCTGTTCCAAGCTACCATGTACCAACTGTCCTTCCTCTATGGCCATTGGTGATGGGGTATGTGCAGACATGGGATCTGTGTGCGGGGATGAGGGGGATATAGCTGGAACGGCAACCAATGGCACAGTTTCAGCCCCTGACAACTCTGTCTGTGCCTCAATCATACGTTCGTCATCACTGCTAGAGTCTGTAGGGACACTAACATCAGATGTACCGCAGGAGGGCAATGCACCTACATCACCTGTGAGGGCAGAGAATAACTGTACATTACAATCCATACAATAGGCGTATACACACACACACACACACACACACACACACACACACACACACACACACACACATATGATAAGACAGAAGGCATGCAACATGCATGTGATACGGCAGACGGCATGCAGTGCAGACAATAATAGTGGTAGTTATCATACATCCCTGGGTTGTACACAACAGCATGCATGTGTCATAGCAGACAGCATGCAAATTACACAATCATAGTAGTAGATAGCATACATTCCTGTGTTAAACCATGTAGACCGACACAGGTTAACAGTACACCTGTCTGATATGTGGCATATGACTTTGACAATCACATGTAGTATGACATATGATCTGCTGACGTGTGCAATGACATGCATACATGTTTAACACAATGGTGCTCTGTCAAATATACAGTGGGGTAATGGTGTCCCAATGCAGTGTTGTCTGTCCACCCTACAGATATACTGCACATTTAGCTGATGTGCATGGCCATTGCAGGGAATCATGAGGCATCTCTATTGATATACAGTGTGAGTTACAGACACAGTTCATAGCCATGACTGTGTTCAGATACAATACATATATACTGTGGAATGTGACCCACGTCACTGAGGTGTATACACCCAAAACCATGATGTGGAAGTTGTGACACAGGTAACTGAAGGGTATACGGATGACACCTCTGCAAATCTGCAGTCATATTGCTGCTGCCTGGCAACTATGGCCAGACATGGCAAACACGTCGGTACACCATGTCCCACATGACATCTGTGTACCACACACACACGCGCGCGCACACACACACACACACACACACACACACACACACACACACACACACACACACACACACACGAGGATCAAGTATGGCATTGATGTCTGACACCAGCAAGGGGAATTTACTGTATCTGTGGGCTGATGTGGATACTGTACACTTGACTGCTGTCATGTTGTGATAACCTCAAGATGTTAAACACATCTTATGTGGTGGATTTATGTCACGCCTACACAGGATGTGCACAGGCCTGTAGGATGTCTAGTGTTCCACATCTACAATATAACCATTACACAAAGGCCATAGTTGGACCATGTGTAGCCATTGTACGATAGGGTGTACACACAAGCACATCACATCTACTGTGTGTGTTGTTTCATGTCTCTGGCCATCCTCCATGGCCATGTGTGGACATGTGTTGGCCAAAATATTGCGACGGGCATCTATTTCACATGTCTGTGTTGTCCCACATGACATACACCCATAGATGTCATATGTTCCACTGACAACAGGGTTATGTAGACAAAGGGTGGTATGTGGGATATGTTTTCAGGTTAGTTAGGCAGTGTTGCAGCCAGGCCACTAGATGTCATGGACATGTCAAGATAGCACATCACATTGTGTGACATTCATAGCAGGGCTATGATCCACACCAGTGAATCCTGTGGGCTGGCTATACTCCAGCCCACTGTGTAGTACTGTTTGTATTCCCCACATGTGTAGTTCTGATCTGTAGCACATATACCTACAGCGAACAGCACCTCCACCATTGTATGCACAGCTGTCCACACATCTGGCAATGACAGTTTGTGAGGATTCATGTTGATGAGGTGATTCACATAGATTGCAAGTGTTGCACTTGGGTAGGCATTGTGATGCATTGCAGGTCCGACCTGTATATTGTGATAGGACCATACATTATGTGTACGTGTTGTAACTGGCCACATAACAGATAGATCTTTGCATTTTGATGCCTGATAAATAATAACAGTCTTACATGCAATGGGCTGCTGTTGCAGCAGAATGCCAGAGGTACCAAAATAGGAGTAACACAGCAGTATGAGCATTATCCATGCCTGTATGATGGCTACAGGGTGCAATGTGGATGTTAACACATACACCAGTACATTAGACTATACTATGATCTATGCACATGTGTGCATACACAGATTAGTATACTATAGTATGCAGCATGTGTGTATACACGCCTTGCATATAATGTTACATTACATATTGTACAGTGACACAGGCAACTATATGGAATATAGTTGTTATAGGTGCAGTACTGACTTACCAGGCAACTCCAGGCTCAGTGGTTGAGAGACACCCACCTCCACAATATCGGTTAAGGCTTGTGGATGTGGTTCTGCAGGTGTCCCCAGGTTTGCCAGTAGCTTCTCGGTACGTGTGAGTGGGGGCTGGGTTGGTGGTCCACCACCCGTTGCACCTTGTTCCCTGGTGATTGCATTCGCACGCTGTTTCACCCATCTAATGAAGTCTGTACAGTGTCTATGCACCTGCTGGTATGTGTGGTTGTGGCCACCCATATCATTAACCCTCCTGCAAAGTTCCATCCACAGGGCATCCCGCTGCTGTGCATCCTGTGGCACATGGCTGAACAGGATATCATGATTGTGAAGTAGGTATGGGATGAGGGCCTCATCCTCCAAGTGGGTAAAAGGGGGTAGCCTTGCACGCAGCATACCTGGAAGACATAATGATGGAGACAGGTCACAGTAACACACAGACATACAGAGCTACAGCTGAACATACATGTGTATTGCATTTATTACGTTTAAATAGTTGTATTTGCAAATCTACATGACACTGATGTGTTTGTGTCACACACGTGACACTCAATGGTGAGTGGATATTATCACCATATATGTGTGTGTGTCACCTGATTACGTTGCTCATACTCCATGTGGATGCTGTCTTGATGTGGGCATGTCTGTTTACCTGTACTGGTGTTCTTACCTGTCAGCACATGGCTGGATGTATCCACATTAATGCAGTCGACCTTGATGCTGTGTATATGTCACATATAAAGACTTACATTGCCTTAACAGACATGACCTGTGACCCTGCAGACTTGCTCACATAAGGTTTTACAAGTATGTGTCTGCCATATACATCTACATGGCACTGTACAGCAATTCAGCACCCTGCCATGTATCACCTGTGTTGCACATGTGATACACATGGGACACTGGCAAGTCAGATGGTATTTACAGGGATGGATATCAACTATTGCATGTACACTCAAAGTCAATGAGTAGGCTATATGCCATGGGCCATGTATGAATCTAGGATGAAAGGTTACCTGGCAGTAGTCGACAGGTGGTTCTCTGGGGCCAGGTGGAGCAGTGCCACATTACTGATCCACAGGGTTAATGATAAATTTACCATGCGGTCGTCACACAATTTCTGAGAGGGGAGCGATGTGCAGCTTTGATGAACAGGAATGCATAGTATGGCAGAACTATGTAAAGTGTATGGGACAAGGATCTGACCAGCATGTGGAAGGTGGATGTCCATAAAGTATGTGTTTGAGATCAGGATGTGTACGTGTAGCATGTCCAACATCACTAGGTTGGACATGGCTTTATTCAGGGTATGCATCATGATGCATAGTGGAGATGGGGAATGGGAAGGTTGGTGTAGGCCATCTGCACATGGCCAATACCCCTTAAAGGAAAGATGTGATTTGATATGGGTCACTTGAGTGTTGTGTATGGCTGGACAATGATCTCTATATTCATAGATGGTACCCTGTCTTTATTAGAGTTGCCACATATGACTACCTGACAGGTGTGCTGACGTAGCTATCACAGGAAAGACAACTGCCCAGCTGCATCCCTTGCATGCAAGTGTCCATTATGTTGACCACTGCCTAGGTGGTAGTTCATGTGTACAGGGTTATAAACATAGGGGTGACAATGCAATATGTAGCTGTCAGAATGTGGCCATATGTCACGCACACCTCACTCACAAAGCCCCTTCTGTATGTTGTCCACAACACTCTTGAGTCAGCTATTGCTGCTAGGTCATAGTCATTCACATACTTCAATAGGCAGATGCCTTTTTTTGTCTGTGAGGTATGCACTACAATGAGGGGGAACACAATTAATTAACCCTGTCTTACTGTAGCTGCCACTGGTGTGATGAGCATGTATTATTCTGACACCTTCTGTAGTGTTGGTTCTGCCAGCAGTCCCAGTGCAAAACACTCCTGTGACATAGGAATGTACATCTAGTATACCGAGTGTAGGTGGAACACAGTATGTGTAATGATGTCCTATGACCTGGCAAGGTTATGATATGCAGTGTGAAATCAACCTTACTGTCATCTACATCTGTACTGCTGACATCAATTATTTGATCAAGGTTCATGGCCTTTCAGACCAGACTCAGCAGGGTAGTAGTTCAGTACTTCCCATTATCAGTGGTGTCTCTCCTTTGTGGGTTGTGATACCTGCTGGTGTGCACCATTCAGTGTGTACACAGCCTGACATGGCGTTATGTTTTACATGATGTGTAGGTGGAGAGCATGTTGTTTTGCCATATGTGTATGATACGACCTGTGATGTGGACTGGTCCCATGCAGCCTGAGTGCAGCTTGTACATGCATAGTTGTGGGTACAGGGGCCCTGTGGTGTACATGGATATATGATTGTGTACCTGTTGGGGTAGGAGTGTGTTTATGTTATCCAAAACCCTATCTGGATTGCTTATTCATGATCAGCATTTGTTCAGAACTTGTAAGCACTACGTAAGCTACTAATTACTATAGCACTCAATCTTCCTCATTACCTAGAGGTAAACAGGTTTTGTACATACGTTTCTCATTTGCTTAGAGTAAAATAGCTCTTGTACTCACTTTCCTCACTTATCTAGGGGAAATTAGTTTTATATTCAGGCATGTCTAAGGGTCACCTGCCAGTGTTCTCTCCTGTCTATCTGATGAATCTGGACATATTGAGGCAATGTAGACAATGCCTCATGTACACAGACAACTCTCTCCACCTACCACCCAACACTACAACCTGTGAGAGATGCACCTATCTAGCCAAACTGGAGGTAAAGCTCTCTCCAGCCAAGCCTGACCATGACAGTCATGTGGAGAAGGTAAACTTTCACACCACACCACACTCATCACATAGTCTCACTGAATCTACCCCACCATTAACTGAGAAAACTACTCATATACCAAATCATTAGCTTAACACTTTCTGGAATTCATAAACGCCAATGCCCTGGATCAACATATCCACACACCCCCCAGGGACAACAATATCCTAGAACTAGGCATTACCAACATGAGTGACCGGTGTTCCACACCTCAAGTCAACTCCTCGTTGGTCCAATCCAACCACGAGCTGAACACCGTTGATATCCACATCCCGCCCCCACCCCTCATTAAGGGAACCACAGTATAAAATGTCTACAAAGCCAACTTCATGATTCTTAAGACAGACGTGGTGAACGTCATGACACCCATGCAGATGGACAATACTGTTACAACTGCTGACTCCTACACAAATGCATTCTATAAGCACTTACACGAGTGCATGGATTGTGCTATCCCAAACAGAACCAAGACGCTATACTCCTAATTAAGGAAACCAATCTGGTGTTCCCCTGCCATAAACAAACTGTACTACAGGAGGAAGACACTGTTGCAAAAAAGAGTACAATTCCATGTGTGGAGGAGCTCCCTGGTCAGACTCAGTAAGAAGGTGAGATCCCTTATAAGATCCTCCAAAGCTAGCTATGAAAACAAAACTGCCATTAATTCCAACAACAACCACAAAGCATTCTATAGCTATGTCAAATATCTCAATGTCAACACCCAGATCTGCTCTGAGTTACAGCATAAAGGCACAAACATTACAGAACAAACTGATATTGCCAACATCCTGTCAGATAGGTTCAGTGCTACCTTTCCCCTCTCCCTCTCAAAGCTGCACACTCTAAAGCCAATATCACAGCATCCATGGGACTGGACAACATCCCAGGCTGCATTTTACATGAAATTCAGAATGTGCTGGCTCCCCACCTATGCACAATCTTCAATAATAGCCTTGCACCGGGCTTAGTGTCCCCTGAATGGCACACAGCAACAGTTATCCCACTCCACAAAGGTGGCACCACAACAGACACCGAGACCTATTGCCCTATAGGCCTGACTAGCCTGGTCTGCAAGGCTATTGAGCACATTGTGGATCTCAGTCACAGAGACATTGGGTACTTCCAAACCTTTGACCCCTCCCAGTTTGGCCTTGTTAAGGGCAGACCATGCCTCCTAAACCTGGTGGATTTCTTAGAGACAGTTACCAAGGCATTAGGTGAGGGTAAGGAGGTTGACACAGCCTACCTAGATCTCTCAAAGGCTTTCAACACCATTCCTCATTCAGGTATTATCAACATACCCATCTGCCTAAATATTAACCCCTACGTCATGTGATGGTTTGCAAAGTGGCTCACGGACAGAACCCACACAGTGGGAGTTGCATACCCTTGGTCCGACTGTATACCAGTTACAAGTGGTATCCCCCAGGGCTCAGTCCTAGGAACCCTCATGTTCGGTATATAATTCTCTGATGTACAGGCAAGCACAGGAGGGCTTTGGCTGAAAAGGTTTGCAGATGACTGTAAACTAGGGGACATAATTGTTTCCCCAGTTGTTACAGACACCCTCTGGAAGGGTTGCACTGAGACGGATACCTGGTGTCAGTATCATGGCCTCAAGCTGAATGCCAAACAGTGCATAGTCATCCTCTTTGGATATAACTAATTACCCATGGACTACCACATAGGTGCTAGTCCCCTACATACAGAAAAGGTAATAAGGGATCTGGGAACCCCAGTAGAAAGCAATCTCTCCTTTGATACCTATAATGACAAGGTGGTTAGAATATCATTCTATGTGGCCCCCCCCAATCTCTAATTGGTTCGCATCCAGATCAACGGAGGCCATTGTGCCTCTCCACTCATGACTTATTAGACCCATTAAAGGGACAACACCCCATTTGGGATATACCTTACAAGACAATTGCAACAGCTTAGAAGACCACAACAGTACCACACCAAGAGGATTACTGACCTCAAACAGATGACCTATGCAGCCCAACCTAAGAAACTCCAGCTGTACTCGGTTGCATACCACATACTCACAGGTGATCTCTGCTTGACATACAAGGCCCATGTACAATCCAGTATTGCTGGATATGCTCCACCTAAACAGAGGCCCCTAAGAGCCACATAGTCTAGGGATATACACTTAACCACAATGATGACTAGGACATGCTGGACGGATAGATTCCTGACCTGGACACTCCCCATGCTTTGGAACATGATTCCAATGTACATCAGGCAGGGCCCCTCACTAACACTCTTCAAGGGAAACCTTGACATGTGCATGGGAGACAGACATGTACTCTGGGGATCACTGCAGTGACTCTGCTGGACAGACGCAGAGGGAACTAATGGCTCTGCCGTTCAGAGGCACAGGGAACTAACCTATGGGGGTGGCGAAAGCCAACACACTCTAGCTAGGCTTATAAATACCCTTGATAAGACAGCCTTGTACCTACCTTTGCACTTATTGCATGTATTATGTGCATTGATAGTTAAGTAGCTCATCCATTTTGCTTTGCTATCATGCTGATAAACTGTCAGGTGACTACATGTCATATGTATCTTGTTATTGTGTATTGTAAATGCCAATAGACATAACTAATGTTTGCCTAACATAACAGGAATGCTATGTAACTTGTAATACATGTCTGCCTACAATACTATACATTACACAGTTATTGGCCCAATATCCCACAATGCAAATCATAATTGCACAGTGGGCCAACTTTCAACATGTTATTCTCAGTAATACACCCATACATATGGCTACTGTTACAATATATCAGCATATACTGTCCCCTGTTATAGCACATACTTGTTGGACCAGCCCTGCCACTGGCAGCGGCTGGTGAGGAATATTTGTGTTCAAAGCCCTTATATAGCATCCATTGTGGTGTATGCAGTGTTTGCCTTGTGACCCACAGCATTACACACATAAATACTACAAGCTTTACTATGTTCAACAATACATCAATACAAGATAACTGTTTCCACTATATGGATTGCGTGCAATTTAAATATTACAGAACAGGTATTAAATACACAGACATACTGAGTGTTCTACATACCTTATTAGTAACCTGAGGTGTCATTGACTGTTTATTCAATCCTTTTCAGTTTGTGTTTCAATCTTCTTTGTAACATTCTGCTGGTCTCTACAGATGGTTTGAATGTGTGATAAGCCATCCTTTTCTAGTTAAATATTGGTAACATGTGGTATCCTGACCACCAATTGGTGTTCCAAAGTAGTTAATTACATGCACATCAGCTGTGCAGCTACTCCATTAGCCGATACCATGCCAACAGTGGTGTATAACTGAGTACTCCTGTTGGGCGTTGTCGGTTTGCCTTACTTTCGAGGAAGATGGCCTGGATGTGTTGTTTGTGAAGTATTTCAACAGCTATATGGAGACAAACAGAGATCTATTAGCTTCATGACTCCCGTGGATTGTGTGTAATGGCTAGATGATTTTGTTCTACATGTGAGTACAGCTGTTATGTTTCAGAACACTGCTACTTATGCAGGGTTTGTTTGTACCTAATACTTCTGCAGATGTTTAAGTCTGGCAAGATTGTTTGGGCAGCTCAAGGCTGTATGGCTATGCCTGAACTGTTAAGTGGTTTACAGTGTGCTCACCAGACATCCTTGATTTGGTGTACATGTGTATCATACTGTGCTGTTACTCAGTAATTGGTAACACATCCCAGTGTACACACAACCCTCTGAAACGGGATTAGTGCAAACATACCCTGTAACATCAGCAACTGTTCCATTGTATAACAGCAACTATTTCACATAGGGCCATATTAGTGTGTCTCTGACAAGGTATGTTAAGGCTTCTGCAGATGTCATACAGTGAGTGAATAATTTGCGATGTTATTACAATTTGTATTGTAATTTGTTTGGGTGTGGGGGTGATGGTGGGTATGCATAGCAGATGCAGGTGTGTAGGAACTGCTTTTATACATAATCGATATGTGTGTGAGGGTTCCTTCCTTATTTGAACACCTATCCTTTAGTAGACTAATACTATTATAATTGCAGGCTGATTCATTAAGGCACTCTTAAGTGGTTCCTGTATAGCATGCAGGTGATGTTAGTCCTTGAATCCTTTCAGCAATACATCAGAATTTAATAAAGTGTTGCTACATGAAAGCTGTGTATTTCTGTCATAGGTATTTGCAGTCATTAGAGTTGTGTTGGTGACTGACCCTCTTTGGCTAGGGTTGCCACCTTTTTATATAGCCATAGTGGGACATTTTCAGGACACACATCAGATTTTGCAGGCCGAAACAAACCCACAGTCAGTACAAGGGACAGAACTTACCTTTCTTGCCTACATATAAGCTTATTCTTGTAGCAGTTTAGTTGCTTATCCTGTTTCTTGTAACATGTAGGTATTTTAGATACAGAAAGAACTATTCTATGTAACTATTACATTACATATGGGACATAATTATGTCCTACAGTCTCAGGACATTTGCCACGTTTAATATATTTGGTCAGGACACAACTACCCAAAGAGGGACTGTCCCTCGCAAAGTGGGACAGGTGGTAACCCTATCATTGGCTCATGTCCATAGCACATATTTGTAATAGTGTATAGGCATATACTCTCCATATCCTTTGTTCATAAAGGCTGGTCGTGGCGGAATGTGTGATTGCTATGGTCCATGTTATACTCATATATGAACTCTTCAGCCGCTGTATACAGGATACATATGGAATCCCAAAACCACACAGTTCCGACACCCACAGTACCAGGCCCAGACTCCCATACCCCACATTACCGACAGCGACAGTAACTCGCGAAAGTACCACGAACAGAACACACACACGCACACACAGACACACTGCTACCCACCACATCCAAACAAACCATCCTACACTACGTATGAGCAGGTGGGCAAGTCCCCCTACACCCCCATGTAGGTGTCTGCACCCTCCACACCCCCCACTTTAATATTCTACCTCATCGATAATGCAAACAGACGCACAAAGCTAACCCACACCCACACATTACAGTCCCCCCAGGAACAAACACTACACTCAGAACACACACTTACATACACTACAGCCCTCAGAAACCCACTTACACACAGTAACCTACCTGAATCACAACACTGGAAGCACTGACTAACTGTCCCTTAACATTGTAATTTTAAACCTAGTGCATCTGTTGTTTTGGTACTGTGTTCTTTCGGACCTTAAGCCTCGGGATTACGCACGTCGGTATGTCAAGCAGTCAGTATGTGGTAGGTATCCCATTTATATGTACTTCCATGGTTATGTAGATGTTAACCTATCTATATATCTACATATATATATATATATATATATATATATATATATATATATATATATATATATATATATATATATATATATATATATATATATATATATATATATATATATATATATATATATATATATATATATATATATATATATATATATATATATATATATATATATATATATATATATATATATATATATATATATATATATATATATATATATATATATATATATATATATATATATATATATGTATATATAAAACATACACCTGTCATTGGGTACATGCCGGTTTATCCTATTTCCACACATTCCTACCTTTGTGTTTTATTCTGTCAGTATACACAACTGCCATTGGTACATCTCAGGTAGCTTAGTGGTATATTATTGTGTACATGGTTGCGTGTTCTGATCCTGGCAGTGGTATTTTACCTCTCAGAGCAGGCATTGGTAGTGCAAAGGTGATTAACGCACATTTCAGCGGTTGTGTGTTCTACATGTTTATTATTCTGTGGAATACTACCTATATATGCAAGCTGTGTTTAAGGTATACTATGTAACATGTAAACATCTGAGAAGATTCCTGTCAGGGATACTTCCCATTATTTGGAACTACATCCCTGATTACATTATACAAACCCCCTCACTAACAATCCAGGGAATCCTTGCAGAGTGGTTGGGGAACAGTGAATACACCCAGGGATCCTGCAATTTGCTCTGCTCCACAGAGGGACAGTTAGTTAATCGATGGGGTGGCGACAGCAGACACTTTTTGCTTATGCTTATGAGTGGCCTCTGGCAGTTAGGCATGTACCTACCTATGTATCTATGAACCTCTACATACAGCATGGAGACATGCTGATAGCTTAATTTACTGTTCAGGTATTGACTTACCTTGTGCCAATGACAGTTATGTGTACAATAGTTGAGGGCTACCTATGTAGGATACACACAGTAGACCATCTATACATGACAATTTACAGGTGGTTGTGTGTGTGTGCCATCCATGTTTGCTGTGTGTGCAGGTGGAGAAGGGTGTCAGTCCATGAGTGCCTACACTGTCAGTGTGTGTGCTATACGTTCCCTCTTTGCCAAGGCTTGGGCATACTGGGCACGCCCCCGTCTGCCTACTGGGGTTAGCACAGGGTGTTCATAGTCTGAGTCCCACCGTGCCTGTGGGTCCCTTGGCAGTGGTGGTGGGCTGTGAGGGCCTTCACCATTTTGTCCCTGCTGCAGCTGTTTCCATAGGATCTTATTGTGTAGCATGGCACATACTATAAAGACGTGGGCACACGTGCCTGGAGAGTACTGCAAGGCTCCACCAGATATGTCCAAGCAACGGAACCATGATTTCAGAATCCCAAACATGTGCTCTATGATTATTCTGGTTTCTACGTGTGCCTCATTATGGCGTTCTTGCATGGCTGTGTGTGCATTTCTGATGGGAGTCATCATCCACGGTTCCAGTGCATAGCCAGCATCCTCCACCAACTGGCCATATGGGATGTCCCCCCGGCAAATACCTGATACAGCTGTGAGGCATGCCAGATGTGGGAGTCGTGACAGCTTCCAGGGCTGCCAGCACACACATCCATGATAATGCACTGGTCATTGCACATGACCTGGCAGTTGATGGAGGGATATCCCTTGCAGTTTATGTAGCGCCTACCCTTCTCACTGGGTGGTGACTTGATGTGTATGTGTGTGCAGTCTATTGCACCCAGTACCTCTGGGTTGTCTGCCACATGGTGGAAGAGGCACATATTGCTGGCCAACTCCTCCTGCGTTCGGGGGAAGTGTATGAGCTCATTGGCATGTGTTAACATGGCATCCAGGAACTGGTGGAATATCCTGGATGCTGACGCCTGTGAGATCCCCATGATGTCCCCATTTGGCCTTTGGAAGGTACCTGTGGCTAGTATTCTCAAGCTTACACATACCTTCATGTCCACTGGGATGGGTTCCCCTCTGTTACGTCTGGCTCTGAGGCGTGGCCGGCACAGCTCAACAAGTTGCTGTATTATGTCCCTGTCCACTTTGTAATGCTCTACCATCTCCAGATTATGTAGCCCCTTGTAGGTTACTCTAGGTCTGAACACTCTTCTCCTCCTCCGGTGCCTGAGATGGTTGTCAGCATTATCCTCCACCCCACCGTCAGTCTCCAACACATGCTGGTGAATCAAAGCTATGGTGTCCCCTAACATTTACATATTAAAAGCTCCCCACCTGTATACACCAATGGTGCAGAGTGTCTGGGAATACACAAGTGTATGTGTGGGGCTTTCACACCTTATACTATTGTGCAGTGGATGATGCTGGTGTAATTGGGTGTGTTTGTGCAATTCCAGCTGTGGGGTATCTTAATTATTGGTTTTACAGCAGGTACTGCTATAGTGAGGCCTTTGGTGTTGACTTACGCTTGGCTGCCATGATTCATCCATTGCCCTTTACTTCACTTTTCAACCTGATTCCCCTCCCATTGTCAGGCATGTATCCAGCTGCCGGCTTTCTTGTTTTGTACTTTCACAACCCAGGATTGTGTTGGGAAATGTGTTAAGTAGCTGATCTACTGCAAGTTTGCTTTGTTCTGCTGTGGCATTTCTCTTTTCTTTGCTGTACGGCACCTCCTTTTTCCTGTTCTGCAGGTAGCTGCTAGCAGCCTTGTTAGCTGTTGTCAATGGCCCACTGTGAGTTCCTAGGTGTTAATTACTCATTTGTACTCCAATTATCATGCTGCAGCATTTCCTTATTGTCTTCCCATATCCTTCCTCTTTTAGCTGTGGTGCACGCCATGCACAGCCGTTTACCAGTTTTCGAGCGCATTTTCATCCACGTTCACATGCACTTCCGGTTACCATCTGTGCTCTCAGCTAAGCAAAGCTATAGCTACTTCCACACCCCTATCCTGCGGCTTTGCTTAGCAACAGGCAACCTGGATTAGCAATGATCCAATGTGCTTACAGCTACGGTGGCATACCCATCTCTTGATGTCATGTTTACCTCTAGGCCACTCCTC
>NC_056746.1:462976294-462989279 GCF_019279795.1 Protopterus annectens
TAATGGCACATTAGCTTCCTTGGGGTGTGCTTAATGCTACAGATTATGAGGTTTTAGTGGATGCATGGCAATTCGAGTAGGTAATATTAAGATTCTATGGATAATTTGAAGAGGCAAGATTTTAATATTTGGAGTAGTAAATTATACTAGTTTATGAAAATGTTTGTATCTTTAAAGGACTGAATGACATTGGGTGGTGTCACTTTGGAAAAGGTAATGTTAGTATGGCTTGAAGAAGTGTATCTTGGAATTACCACTGTTGAAAATTAGAGGTATACCTTTTGCCCACAGATAACATAAAATTGCCTGCAGTGAGAATAACATGTCTATTCTAACTTCAACACTACTAAGTTAGTAGATGGTGAAATAAAATCTGGAGGTAGTGGTGAAGGGGATCAGTTGTGTCTACCTAATTTGAATGAATCTGAATTGACTAGAGTAACCATGAATCAGCTCCTGGATGAAAAAATTCAATTCATCAATAAACTATGTTTTGCAGATGGAAAGATATAAAATGTTTATCCTGCTACAGAGTTAAGTTAAAATAGCAGAACAATGACTACAGACAAAATGTGTTTTTTATTTATTTTTATTATTTTTTAATAATGCCATTACACTAAAAGGTTATCATTTTATTCGTGTTGAAAGTAGGACTGGCCTTAGGTTAACTGGTACCCTAGGTAGAAGAGCTCCACAGCACCCGCCCCCAACACCACCTGGCGCCCCCATCCTAGTCTACCTGTGCCATCCAGATTATTTTTTTCTTCCTTTTTCTCACAGTTTGTCCCACTCTTCATTTTTTTTCCTGTATTCATTCAACATATTTTAAAGAAACCACTTCTTTACCACAACAAAAAAAAAAAAACAAATAAATGCTGGAAAAGCTCCCCTGCTATAGCAGCACCCAAGGTGGCTGCCTACTTGGCCTATGCCTAAGGCTGGCTATGGATGAAAGAAAAAAAGAGACCACTGAGGTTTTGTAACAGTAAGCATCATTTGTAAAGATGTTCCCCGGGATTCATGAAGCTTGCGCCAGGCGCCGGAGTAGCATCAGCGATCTAGCGCCAAATATGGCTGCCGAGCGATTCAGGTATGAGCTGTTTCCACGTGCACTAACAGTGTACGACAGAGCTGCGCAGCTCCTGGTGCATGTATGCTAATTACCCCATGCGCAGCAGTGTAGCATGCAAATGAAGGTATATAGTGATTCATGAAGTGGCGCAGGCGTAGCGTAAGCATGAAGAAATGTAAACCAAAAAAAAACGGTTTACATTTTTTCATACATAAAATCGGAGCCATGAAAGCAGATCAAATTTACGTATTATAATGTTAATATATGCCAATGGTTAAATATATAGCCAATAGCAAAAAAAACATGCACAACACATACAAAAATAACATTTAATGTCATGGCCACACTAACACAAAGTAAAACCGCAGTGCATCGGTGCGCAAATGGGATCACAATGAAAATATATTTAGATGTCATAAAACTGCAATGTAACACAATTCATGAATTCCCCATAATAGTCAATGGCACGCATGCTACACCACAACCATGACACAAGGGTTGCTAAGGGTCTGTGACAGTGTTCTGCATGGTAACTAGGAATTAGTGGTCAATGCCATGCAAATGAGTCAAGTAATACTGAATCATAAACTCCCCGCTGGCGTAAGGATGTACCACATGATGTAGCGGTACAACACCAAGGAGTGGCCTGGAGGTAAACATGACATCAAGAGAGGGGTGCGCCACCGTAGCTGTAAGCACATTGGAGTATTGCTAATCCAGGTTGCCTGTTGCTAATCAAAGCCGCAGGATAGGGGTGTGGAAGTAGCCATAGCTTTGCTTAGCTGAGAGCACACAAGGTAAGTGAAAGTGCATGTGATCGTGGATGAAAATGCACTTGAAACTCGGTAAATGACTGTGCCTGATGCGCACCACAGCTAAAACAGGAAGGATACGGGAAGACAATAAGGAAATTCCGCAGCATGGTAATTGAAGTACAAAGGAGTAATTAACATCTAGGAACTCACAGTGGGCCACTGACAACAGCTAACAAGGCTGCTAGCAGCTACGTGCAGAACAGGAAAAGGGAGGTGCCATACAGCAAAGAAAAGAGAACTGTCACAGCAGAACAAAGCAAACTTGCAGTAGCTCAGCTACATAACACATTTCCACCACAATCCTGGGTTGTGAAAGTACAAAACAAGAAAGCAGGCAGCTGGATGCATGCCTGACAATGGGAGGGGAATTGGGTTGAAAAGTGAAGTAAAGGGCAATAGATGAATCACGGCAGCCAAGCGTAAGTCAACACCAAAGGCCCCACAATAGCAGTACCTGCTGTAAAACCCATAATTAAGATACCCTGCAGTTGAAATTGCACATACACACCCAATTACACCAGCATCATCCATTGTACAATAGTATAAGGTGTGAAAGTCCACACACACACTTGTGTATTCCCAGACACTCTGCACTATTAGTGTATACAGACAGGGAACTTTTAAAATGTACATATAAGGGGCTGCCATAGCTTTGATTTACCAGCATGTGTTGGAGACTGACAGTAGTGTGGAGGATGATGCTGACAACCATCTCAGGCACCGGAGGAGGAGAAGAGTGCTCAGACCCAGGGTAACCTAGAGTGTTGCACAGTGGACAAGGACACCATACAGCAACTTGTTGAGCTGTGCCAGCCATGCCTCAGAGCCAGAAGTAACAGAGGAGAACCCATCCCAGTGGACACGAAGGTATGTGTAAGCTTGAGAATACTAGCCACAGGTACCTTCCAAAGGCCAACTGGGGATATCATGGGGATTTTACAGGCATCAGCATCCAGGGTACTCCACCAGTTCCTGGATGCCATGTTACCACATGCCAATGAGCACATATAATTCCCCTGAATGCAGGAGGAGTTGGTCAGCAATATGCGTCTCTTCCACCGTGTGGCAGACTACCTGCGCACCCATGTTCAGTATGAAAATCAGAGAAAGGGGGACATCTCCACTGAAACTGAAAAGTCTGAAGTTAAATGGATTCTCAGGTTGGGTGCGCATAGGGGGAGAGGTTTAAATGACAATATCTCTTTAAAACCTATACTTAAATTGAGAAAACTCAGATAATATACTGTTTATATATTTTTTAACAAGTATTTACTTATAAAGGTCTTTTAGATAGTAATATTATTAATTGATTTATGATTTATATTATATATGGTATTTGCTATAGCATGACAATTATGTATGTATATTCAATTCTTATAGTTTTTGTAGTTTTCGTAATATGAGGTGTATAATTAAATCTGATTAAGGTTGATTGAATAATGACCTCTGTTAGTTATATATATATATTCAATGTTTCAAGCACTTATTTGTAATGTCTGATGAAGCGGAGTGGTGTATCTGCGAAAGCGCTCACATCCTTTATACAATAAACTCGTTGTTTTTATCTACGTTATTGGATTTTTTTTTAGAGTTTTACTTTTGGTATGGTCTTTTCGTTTGTCTGCTGCTTCTACATCTGAGGGGTGTTTCCGATATTAAAGGGTTCTACGCTTTTTTTTTTTCGTTTTATATATATATATATATATATATATATATATATATATATATATATATATATATATATATATATATATATATATATACAGAGAGAGAGAGAGATATGTCGATATATGGGGATATACATATATATGTAGATATATAAATAGGGTAACATCATCTACATAACCATGGAGGTACATATAAATGGGATACCTACCACATACCGACTGCTTGACATACCAACGGGCATAATCACGAGGCTTAAAGTCCGAAAGACCACAGTAGCAAAACATCAGAAGTGCGAGGTTTAAAATCCCTATGTTAAGGGACATTTAGTCAGTGCTTCTGGTGTTGCGGTTCAGGTAGGTTACTGTGTGTAAGTGTGTTTCTGAGGGCTGTAGTGTGTGTAAGTGTGTGTTCTGAGTGTGGTGTGTGTTCCTGGGGGACTGTAATGGGTGGGTGTGGGTTTGCTTTGTGCATCTCTTTGTGCGATCTAGGAGGTAGAATATTAAAGTGGGGGTGTGTGGGGGGCATATACACCCACATGGGGGTGTAGGGGGGCTTGTCCACCTGCACATACGTAGTGTAGGATGGTTTGTTTGGATGTGGTGGGTAGCAGTATGTCTGTGTGTGCGTGTGTGTGTTCCATGTTTGTGTTACTTTCGCAAGTTACTGTCACTGTCGGTAATTTGGGGTATGGGAGTCTGGGCCCAGTACTGTGGGTGTCAGAATTGTGTGGTTTCGGGATTCCGTAGGTATCCCATATACAGTAGTTGAAGTGTTCATATATGAGTATAACATGGACAATAGCAATCACACATTCCGCCAGGACCACACTTTATGACAAAGTATATGGAGAGTATATGCCTATACACTATTATAAATATGTGCTATGGACATGAGCCAATGATAGGGTTAACACCTGTCCCACTTTGCGAGGGACAGTCCCTCTTTGGGTAGTTGTGTCCTGACCAAAAATATTAAACGTGACAAATGTCCTGAGATTGTAGGACATAATTATGCCCCATATGTAATGTAATAGTTGCAAACAATAGTTCTTTCTGTATCTAAAATACCTACATGTTACAAGAAAAAGGATGAGTGACTAAATTGATACAAGAATAAGCTTATATTTAGGCAAAAAAGGAAAGTTCTATCCCTTGTACTGACTGTGGGTTTGTGTCGGCCTGTAAAATCTGATGTGTGTCCCGAAAATGTCCCACTATGGCCATATGAAAAGGTGGCAAACCTAGCCAAAGAGGGTCAGTCACCAACACAACTCCAATGGCTGCAAATACCTATGACAGAAATACACAGCTTTCATGTAGCAACACTAATACATTCCAATGTATTGCCGAAAGGATTCAAGGACTAACATTACCTGCATGCTATACAGGAACCAATTAACAGTGCCTTAATGAATCAGCCTGCAATTGCCATAGTATTAGTCCACTAAAGGATAGGTGTTCAAATAGGGAAGGAACCCTCACGCACATATCGTTTATGTATAAAAGCAGTTCCTACACACCTGCATTTGCTATGTAGACCCACCAACATCCCCACACCCAAAAAAATCACAATACAAACTGTATTAAAATCACAAATCATTCACTCACTGTACGATATCTGCAGAAGCCTTAACATACCTTGTCAGAGCCACACTAACATGGCTCTATGAGAAATAGTGCTGTTATACAATGGAATACCTGCTGATGTTACAGGGTTTGTTTGCACTAATCCCATTTCAGAGGGTTGTGTGTACTCCGGGAAGTTTTACCGATTACTGATTAACAGCACAATATGATACACATGTACACCAAACCAAGGATGTCTGGTGAGCACATTGTAAACCACCTAACAGTTCATGCATAGCCATACAACCTTGAGCTGCCCAAACATCCTTGCCAGACTGAAACATCTGCAGAAGTATAAGGTACAAACAAACCCTGCATAAGTAGCAATGTTCTGAAATATAACAGCTGTACTCACATGTAGAAAAAAATCTTCTAGCCATCACACACAATCCAAGGGAGTCATAAAGCTAATATATCTCTGTCTGTCTCCATATAGCTGTTGAAATATATCACAAACAACACATCCAGGACATCTTCCTCGAAAATAAGGCAAATGGGCAACGCCCAAGTGGAGTATTCCAGTATACACCACTGTTGCCATGGTACTGGCTAATGGAGCAGCTGCACAGCTGATGTGCATCTAATTAACTACTTTGGACACCAATTGGTGGTCATGATAGCACGTTACCGATATTTAACTAGAAAAGGATGGCTTATCACACATTCAAACCATTTGTATATACCAGCAGAACGTTACAAAGAAAATTGAAACACAAACTGGAAAGGATTGAATTAACAGCCAACGACACCTCGGGTTACTAATAAGGTATGTAGAACACTCAGCATGTCTGTGTATGCAGTGCCTGTTCTGTAATATTTAAAGTGCACGCAATCCATATAGTGGAAACAGTTATCTTGTAGTGATGTATTGTTGAGCATAGTAACGCTTGCAGTATTCATGTGTGTGTACTGCTGTAGGTCACAAGGCAAACACCGCATACACCACAAGGGATGCTATATAAGGGCTTTGAACACAAATATTCCTGACCAGCCGCTGTCAGTGGCAAGGCTGGTCCAACAAATATGTGCTATAACAGGGGATAGTATATGTCAATATATTGTAACAGTAGGCATATGTATGGGTGTATTACTGAGAATAACATGTCAAAGGCTGGCCCACTGTGCAATTATGATTTGTATTGTGGGATATTGTGCCAATAACTGTGTAATATACAGTATTGTAGGCAGATATGTATTACAAGTTACTTAGCATTACGGTTTTGTTAGGCAAACATTAGTTATGTCTATTGACATTTGCAATACACAATAACAGGATACATATGACTTGTAGTCACCCGACAGTTTATCAGCATGATAGCAAAGTAAAATGGAAGAGCTAGTTAACTATCCATGCATATAAGACATGTAATAAGGTCAAAGGTAGGTACTAGGCTGTCTGCCCAAGGGTATTTATAAGCCTAGCTAGAGTGTGTTGGCTTTCGCACTCCCTTAGGTTAGTTCCCTGTGCCTCTGAACGGCAGAGCCATTAGTTCCCTGTGCCTCTGTTCAGCAGAGCCACTGCATTAATGCCCAGGGTACATATCTGTCTCCCATCCACCCGTCAAGGTTTCCCGTGAAGAGTGCTAGTGAGGGGCCTTGCCTGATGTACATTGGAATCAAGTTCCAAAGCATGGTGAGTCTCCGGGTCAGGAATCTATCCATTAAGCATGTCGTATTCATCGTTGTGGTTAGGTTTATATTCCTAGAGCATGTGGCTCTCAGGGGCTTCTGTTTAAGTGGAGCATATCCAGCAATACTGGGTTGGACATGGGCCTTGAATGTCAAACAGAGATCACCTGTGAGTATGCAGTATGCAATTGAGTACTGCTGGAGTTTCTTAGGTTGGGCTGCATAGGTCATCTGTTTGAGGTCAGTATTCCTCTTGGTGTGGTACTGTTGTGGTCTTCCAAGCTGTTGCAGTTGTCTTGTAAGGTACATCCTAAATGGGGTGTTATATCCTTTAATGGGTCTAATAAGTCATGAGTAGAGAGGCACAATGGTCTCTTTTGTTCTGGATGCGAACCAATTAGAGATTAGGGGGGCCACATAGAAGGATATTCTAACCACTTTGTCATTGTGGGTATCAAAGGAGAGATTACTATCTACTGGGGTTCCCAGATCCCTTATTACCCTTTCTGCATGTAGGGGACTAGCACTTATGTGGTAGTCCATGGGTAATTAGTTATATCCAAAGGGGATGACTATGCACTTTTTGGCATTCAGCTTGAGGCCATGATATTGACACCAGGTATCCGTCTCAGTGCAATCCTTTCGGAGGCTGTCTGTAACAGCTAGGGAAACAATTATGTCCCCTAGTTTGTAGTCGTCTGCAAACCTTTTCAGCCAAAGCCCTCCTGTGCTTGCCTGTACATCAGAGAATTATATACCGAACATGAGGGGTCCTAGGACTGAGCCCTGGGGGATGCCACTTGTAACTGGTATACAGCCGGACCAAGGGTATGCAACTCCCACTGTGTGGGTTCTGTCCATGAACCACTTTGCAAACCATCACATGATGCAGGGGTTAATGTTCGGATGGATGGGTATGTTGATAATACCAGAATGAGGAATGGTATTGAAAGCCTTTGAGAGATCTAGGTAGGCTGTGTGGACCTCCTTACCCTCATCTAATGCCTTGGTAACTGTCTCTAAGAAGTCCACCAGGTTTAGGAGGCATGGTCTGCCTTTAACAAAGCCAAACTGGGAGGGGTCAAAGGTTTGGAGGTATCCAGTGTCTCTGTGACTGAGATCCATGATGATGTGCTCCATAGCCTTGCAGACCAGGCTAGTCAGGCCTATAGGGCAATAGGTCCCATGGTCCATTCTGGTGCCACCTTTGTGGAGTGGGATAACTGTTGCTGTGCACCATTCAGGGGGCACAAAGCCCGATGCAAGGCTATTATTGAACATGGTGCATAGGTGGGGAGCCAGTACTTTCTGAAGTTCATGTAAAACGCAGCCTGGGATGTTGTCCAGTCCCATGGATGCTATGATATTGGCTTTAGAGTGTGCAGTTTTTACCTGTGTAGTTGTGAGTACAGAGAGTCTACACTCTTCCTGTATAGATATTGGTCCTTTATGGGGTGAGAGGGGGGAAAAGTAGCACTGAACCTATCTGCCAGGATGTTGGCAATATCAGTTGGTTCTGTAATGTTCGTGCCTTTGTGCTGTAACTCAGAGCAGATCTGGGTGTTGACATTGAGATATTTGACATAGCTATAGAATGCTTTGTGGTTGTTGTTGGAATTAGTGGTGGTTTTGTTTTCATAGCTAGCTTTGCAGGATCTTATAAGGGCTCTCACCTTCTTACTGAGGCTGACCAGGGAGCTCCTCCATGCATGGGATTGTACTCTCTTTTGCAACAGTGTCTTCCTTCTGTTGTACAGTTTGTGTATGGCAGGGGCCCACCAGATTGGCTTCCTTAATTAGGAGTATAGCATCTTGTTTCTGTTTGGGATAGTACAATCCATGCACTCGTGTAAGTGCTTATAGAATGCATTTGTATAGGATTCAGCAGTTGTAACAGTATTGTCCATCTGCATTGATGTCATAACATTCACCATGTCAGTCTTAAGAAGCATGAAGTTGGCTTTGTAGACATATTATACTGTGGTTCCCTTAATGGGGGGTGGGGGTGGGATGTGGATATCAAGGGTGTTCAGCTTATGGTCAGATCGGACCAACGAGGAGTTGACTTCAGGTCTGGAACACCGGTCACTCATGTTGGTAATGCCTAGGTCTAGGATATTGTTTACCCTGGTGGGTGTGTGGATATGTTGATCCAGGGCATTGGTGTTTATGAATTCCAGAAAGCATTGAGCTAATGAGTTGGTACACTAGTAGTTTTCTCAGTTAATGGTGGGGTAGATTCAGTGAGACTATGTGATGAGTGTGGTGTGGTGCGAATGTTTACCTTCTCCACATGACTGGCAGGGTCAGGCTTGGTTGGAGAGAGCTTTACCTTCAGTTTGGCTTGATAAGTGCATCTCTCACAGGTTGTAGTGTTGGGTGGTAGGCAGAGAGGGTTGTCTATGTACATGAGGCAATGTCTACATTACCTAAAGATGCCCAGATTAATCATACATTAGAGAACACTGGCAGCTGACCCTTGGACATGCCTGAATATAAAACTAATTTCCCCTAGATAAGTGAAGGAAGTGAGTACAAGAGTAAGCAAGTGAGAAAAGTATGTACAAAACCTGCTTGCATCTAGGTAATGAGGAAGATTGAGTGCTATAGTAATTAATAGCTTACATAGTCCTTACAAGTTCTGAACAAGTGCTGAGCAAAATAAGCAATCCAGATAGGATCTTGGATAACATAAACTCACTGTTCCCCCAAACAGGCACACAATCATATATCCTTGTACACCACAGAGCCCCTGTACCCACAAATATGCAGGTACAAGCTGCACTCAGGCTGCATGGGACCTGTCCACATCCCAGGTTGTATCATATACATATGGCAAAACAAGTTGCTCTCCACATACACATCATGTAAAGCTTCATGTCAGGCTGTGTACACACTGAATGGTGCACAACAACAGGTATCACAACCCACAAAGGGGGAGACACCACTGATAATGGGAAGTACTGCCCTACTACCCTGCTGAGTCTGGTCTGAAAGGCCATGAGCCTTGATCAAATTATTTGATGTCAGCAGTACAGATGTAGATGACAATAAGGTTGATTTCACACTGCATATCATAATCTTGCCAGGTCATAGGACATCATCACCCATACTGGGTTCCACCTACACTCGGTATACTAGATGTACATTCCTATGTCATAGGAGTGTTTTGCAACAGGACTGCTGGCAGAACCAACACTACAGAAGGTGTCTGAATAATACATGCACATCACACCAGTGACAGCTACAGTAAGACAGGGTTAATTAATTGCATTCCCCCTCATTGTGGTCCATACCGCACAGACAAACAGAAGGCATCTGCCTATTGAAGTATGCGAATGACTATGACCTAGGAGCAATAGCTGACTCAGAGTGTTGTGGACAACATACAGAAGGGGCTTCGTGGGTGAGATGTGTGCGACATATGGCCACAATCTGACAGCTACATATTTCATTGTCACCTCTATGTTAATAACCCTGTACCCATGCACTACCACCTAGGCAGCGGTCAACACAATGGACACTGTGTGTAAGGGATGCAGCTGGGCAGTTGTCTTTCCTGTGATAGCTACATCACTACATCTGTCAGGTAGTCATATGTTGCAACCCTAATCATGACAGGGTGCCATCCATGAATATAGAGATCATTGTCCATCCTTACACAACACTCAAGTAATCCATATCAGATCACATATTTCCTTTAAGGGGTATTGGCCATGTTCAGATGGCCTACACCAGCCTTCCCATTCCCCATCTCCACTATGTAGCATGATGCATACCCTGAATAAATCCATGTCCAACCCAGTGATGTTGGACATGCTACATGTACACATCCTGATCTCAAACACATACTTCATGGACATCCACCTTCCTAGTACTAGGATCACCACATGCTGAACAGATCCTTGTCCTATACACTTTACATAGTCCTGCCATACTATGCATTCCTGTCCAGCAAAGCTGCACATTGCTTCCCTAGACATGGTGTGATGACCGTATGGTAACTGTATCATTAAAACTGTGGACCAGTTATGTAGCACTGCTTCACCTGGCCCCAGAGACCCACTTGTCAGCTACAGCCAGGTAACCTTTCATCCTAGATTCATACATGGCCCAGGGCATATATCCTACTAGTTGAATTTTTGACTGTACATGCTATAGTTGATATCCATCCCTGCAAATACCATCTGGCTATCCAGTGTCCCATGTGTATCCCATGTGCAACACAGATGTCACATGGCAGGATGTTGAATTGCTGTACAGTGCCATGTAGATGTATATGGCAGTACACATACATGTAAAACCTTCCGTGAGCAAGTCTGCTGAGTCACAGGTCATGTCTGTTAAGGCAATGTAAGTCTTTATATGTGACATATACACAGCATTACGGTCGACTGCATTAATGTGGACACATCCAGCCATGTGCTAATAGGTAGGAACAGCAGTACAGGCAAACAGACATGCCCGCATCAAGACAGCATCCACATGGAGTATGAGCAATGTAATCAGATGGCACACACATATATGGTGATAATATCCACTCACCATTGAGTGTCACATGTGTGTGACACAAACATGTCAGTGGTGTCAGTGTCATGTAGATTTGCAAAGACAACTACTTTTTTTGTGTCTTTCGTCTTTTCCCGGTTAGGGGTCGCCACAGTGGAACTCCAGTCCACTAATGATTGACAGTTGATTTTTACATACCGGCTTGCAAGGCCTGATGCACAACCTTCAACGAAGGTATGCCCATTCACGCATGTCCCCACACGGAAGACGATCTAGCTGAGAATCGAACCAGACAGCATCTTACTGTGAGACGACAACGCAACTATTTAATCATAATAAATGCGATACACATGTATGTTCAGCTGTCACTCTGTATGTCTCTGTGAGTTACTGTGACCTGTCTCCATCATTATGTCTTCCAGGTATGCCGCTTGCAAGGCTACCCCCTTATACCTGTTTGGAGGATGAGGCCCTCATCCCATACCTACATGACAATCATGATATCCTGTTCAGCCATGTGCCACAGGATGCAGAGCAGCGGGATTCCCTGTGGATGGAACATCGCAGGATGGTTAATGATGTGGGTGGCCACAACCACACATACCAGCAGGTGCGCAGACACTGTACAGACCTCATTAGACAGGTGAAACAGCATGCAAATGCAATCACGAGGGAACAAGGTGATACAGGTGGTGGACCACCAACCCAGCCCCCACTCACACGTACCCAGGAGCTCCTGGCCAACATGGGGACACCTGCAGAACAACATCCACAAGCCGTAGCTGATATTGTGGAGGTGGGTGTCTCTCAACCACTGAGCCTGGAGTTGCCTGGTAAGTCACTACTGCACCTATAACAACTATATTCCATATAGTTACATGTGTCACTGTGCAATATATAATGTAACATCATATGCAAGGCATGTATACACACATGCCAAACACTATAGTATGCTACTGTGTGTATGCACATGTGCATACACCATAATATAGTCTAATGTACTGTTGTGTGTGTTAACATGCATGTTGCACCCTGTAGCTATCATACAGGCATGGATAATGCTCATACTGCTATGTTACTCCTATTTAGGTACCTCCGGCATTCCGCTGCAACAGCAGCCTGTTGCAGGTGAGACTGTTATTATTTATCAGGCATCATAATGCACAGATCTATCTGCCATGTGGACATTTACCACATGTACACATAATGTATGGTCCTGTCACAATATACAGGTTGGACCTGCAATGCATCACAATGGCTACCCATGTGCAGCACTTGCAAACTATGTGAATCACCTACATGAATCCTCACAAACTGCCATTGCCAGATGTGTGGACAGCTGTGCATACAATGGTGGAGGTGCTGTTCACTGTAGAGACATGTACTACAGATCAGAACTACACATGTGGAGAATACAAACAGTACTACACAGTGGGCTGGAGTATGGCCAGCCCACAGGATTCACTGGTGTGGATCATAGCCCTGCTATGAATGTCACACAATGTGATGTGCTATCTTGACATATCCATGACATCTTGTGGTCTGGCTGTAACACTGCCAAACTAACCTGAAAAACATATCCCACATACCAAACATACCACCCTTTGTCTGGTAGGAGTGGGGCATTGGGCACGTGGACGTAGGCCTGCTACATCACCTGTTTCAAG